>NW_027077550.1:0-36000 GCF_963924675.1 Phocoena phocoena
GTACGGCTTCGGGTAAGGTTTAGGGTTAGGGTTAGGGTTAGGGTTAGGGGACGGGGACGGTTTAGGGGACAGGTTTGTGTACGACAACGGTTTAGGGTGAACGTACGTGTTAGGGTACGGGTTAGTGTTAGCGTACGGGTTAGGTTTAGGGGTCGGTTTAGGGTAAGGCTTCGGGTAAGGGTTAGGTTTAGGGTTAAGATTAGGGTTAGCGTTACGGGATGGGGATGGTTTAGGGGACAGTTTAGGGTACGACAATGGTTTAGGGTGAGCGTACGTTTTAGGGTACGGGTTAGTGTTAGCGTATGGGTTAGGATTAAGGGACAGGTTAGGGTAAGGCTTCGGGTAAGGGTGATAGTTAGGGTTAGGGTTAGGGTTAGGGTTAGGGGACGGCGACGTTTTAGGGGACAGGTTAGGGTACGACAACTGTTTAGGGTGAGCGTACATGTTAGGGCATGGGTTAGTGTTATCATATGGGTTAGGATTAGGGGACGGGTTAGGGTAAGGCTTCGGGTAAGAGTTAGGGTTAGGTTTAGGTTTAGGGTTAGGGGACGGGGGTGGTTTAGGGGACAGGTTAGGATACGACAACGGTTTAGGGTGAGCGTACGTGTTAGGGTACGGGTTAGTGTTAGCGTACAGGTTAGGATTAGAGGACGGGTTAGGGTAAGGCTTCGGGTAAGGGTTAGGGTTAGGGTTAGGGTTAGGGTTAGGGTTAGGAGACGGGGACGGTTTAGGGGACAGGTTAGTGTACGACAACGGTTTAGGGTGTGCGTATGTGTTAGGGTACGGTTTAGTGTTAGCGTACGGGTTAGGATTAGGGGACGGGTTAGGGTAAGGCTTCAGGTACTGGTTAGGGTTAGGTTTAGGGTTAGGGTTAGGGGACGGGGACGGTTTAGGGGACTGGTTAGGGTACGACAACGGTTTAGGGTGAGCGTACGTGTAAGAGTACGGGTTAGTGTTAGCGTACGGTTTAGGATTAGGGGACGGGTTAGGGTAAGACTTCGGGTAAGTGTTAGGGTTAGGGTTAGGGTTAGGGGACGGGGACGGTTTAGGGGTCAGGTTAGGGTACGACAAAGGTTTAGGGTGAGCGTACGTGTTAGGGTACTGGTTAGTGTTAGCGTACGGGTTAGGATTAGGGGACGAGTTAGGGTAAGGCTTCGGGTAAGGGTTAGGGTTAGGGTAGGTTTAGGGGACGGGGACGGGGACGGTTTAGGGGACAGGTTAGGGTACGACAACGTTTTAGGGTGAGCATACGTGTTAGGGTTCGGGTTAGTGTTAGCGTACGTGTTAGGATTAGGGGACAGGTTAGGGTAAGGCTTCGGGTAAGGGTTAGGGTTAGGGTTAGGGTTAGGTTTAGGGGATGGGGATGGGGACGGTTTAGGGGACATGTTCGTGTACGACAATGGTTTAGGGTGAGCGTACGTGTTAGGGTACGGGTTAGTGTTAGCGTACGGGTTAGGATTAGGGGACGGTTTAGGGTAAGGCTTCGGGTAAGGTTTAGGGTTAGGGTTAGGGTTAGGGTTAGGGGACGGGGACGGTTTAGGGGACAGGTTAGGGTACGACAACGGTTTAGGGTGAACGTATGTGTTAGGGTACGGGTTAGTGTTAGCGTACGGTTTAGGTTTAGGGGACGGTTTAGGGTAAGGCTTCGGGTAAGGGTTAGGTTTAGGGTTAGGATTAGGGTTAGCGTTACGGGATGGGGATGGTTTAGGGGACAGTTTAGGGTACGACAATGGTTTAGGGTGAGCGTACGTGTTATGGTACGGGTTAGTGTTAGCCTACGGGTTAGGATTAAGGGACGGTTTAGAGTAAGGCTTCGGGTAAGGGTGATAGTTAGGGTTAGGGTTAGGGTTAGGGTTAGGGGACGGCGACGGTTTAGGGGACAGGTTAGGGTACGACAACTGTTTAGGGTGAGTGTACGTGTTAGGGTACGGGTTAGTGTTAGCGTGCGGGTTAGGATTAGGGGACGGGTAAGTGTAAGGCTTCGGGTAAGGGTTAGGGTTACGGTTAGGGTTAGGGTTAGGGGACGGGGATGGTTCAGGGGACTGGTTAGGGTACGACAACGTTTCAGGGTGAGCGTACGTGTTAGGATACGGGTTAGAGTTAGCGTATGGGTTAGGATTAGGTGACGGGTTAGGGTAAGGCTTCGGGTAAGGGTTAGGGTTAGGGTTAGGGGACGGGGACGGGTACGGTTTAGGAGACAGGTTAGGGTACGATAATGGTTTAGGGTGAGCGTACCTGTTAGGGTACGGGTTAGTGTTAGCGTACGTGTTAGGATTACGGGACGGGTTAGGTTAAGGCTTCGGGTAAGGGTTAGGGTTAGGGTTAGGGTTAGGGTTAGGGTTAGGTTTAGGGGACGGGGACGGTTTAGCGGACAGGTTAGGGTACGACAACTGTTTAGGGTGAGCGTACGTGTTAGGGTACGGGTTATTGTTAGCGTACGTGTTAGGATTAGGGGACGGGTTAGGGTAAGGCTTCGGGTAAGGGTTTGGGTTAGGGTTAGGGTTAGGGTTAGGGGACGGGGACGGGGACGGTTTAGGGGACAGTTTAGGGTACGACAACGGTTTAGGGTGACCGTACGTGTTAGGGTACGGGTTAGTGTTAGCGTACAGGTTAGGCTTACGGGACGGGTTAGGGTAAAGCTTCAGGTAATGTTTAGGGTTATGGTCAGGTTTAGGGTTAGGGTTAGGGGACGGGGACGGTTTAGGGGACAGGTTAGGGTACGACAACGCTTTAGGGTGAGCGTACTTGTTAGGGTATGGGTTAGTGTTAGCGTACGGGTTACGATTAGGGGACGGGTTAGGGTAAGGCTTCGGGTAAGTGTTAAGGTTAGGGTTAGGGTTAGGGTTAGGGGACGGGGACGGTTTAGGGGACAGGTTAGGGTCCGACAACGGTTTAGGGTGAGCGTACGTGTTAGGGTGCGGGTTATTGTTTGCGTACGGGTTAGTATTAGGGGACGGGTTAGGGTAAGGCTTCGGGTAAGGGTTAGGGTTAGGGTTAGGGTTAGGGGACGGGGACGGGGATTGTTTTGGGGACAGGTTAGGGTACGACAACGGTTTAGGGTGAGCGTACGTGTTAGAGTACGGTTTAGTGTTAGCGTACGGGTTAGGATTAGGGGACGGGTTAGGGTAAGGCTTCGGATAAGGGTTAGGGTTAGGGTTAAGGGACGGGGACGGTTTAGGGGACAGGTTAGGGTACGACAACAGTTTAGGGTGAGCGTACGTGTTAGGGTATGGGTTAGTGTTAGCGTACGTGTTAGGATTACGGGACGGGTTAGGTTAAGGCTTCGGTTAAGGGTTAGGGTTAGGGTTAGGGTTAGGGTTAGGGTTAGGTTAAGGGGACGGGGACGGTTTAGCGGACAGGTTAGGGTACGACAACTGTTTAGGGTGAGCGTACGTGTTAGGGTACGGGTTATTGTTAGCGTACGTGTTAGGATTAGGGGACGGGTTAGGGTAAGGCTTCGGGTAAGGGTTTGGGTTAGGGTTAGGGTTAGGGTTAGGGGACGGGGACTGGGACGGTTTAGGGGACAGTTTAGGGTACGACAACGGTTTAGGGTGACCGTACGTGTTAGGGTACGGGTTAGTGTTAGCGTACAGGTTAGGCTTACGGGACGGGTTAGGGTAAAGCTTCAGGTAAGGTTTAGGGTTATGGTCAGGTTTAGGGTTAGGGTTAGGGGATGGGGACGGTTTAGGGGACAGGTTAGGGTACGACAACACTTTAGGGTGAGCGTACTTGTTAGGGTATGGGTTAGTGTTAGCGTACGGGTTACGATTAGGGAACGGGTTAGGGTAAGGCTTCGGGTAAGTGTTAAGGTTAGGGTTATGGTTAGGGTTAGGGGACGGGGACGGTTTAGGCGACAGGTTAGGGTCCGACAACGGTTTAGGGTGAGCGTACGTGTTAGGGTATGGGTTATTGTTTGCGTACGGGTTAGTATTAGGGGACGGGTTAGGGTAAGGCTTCGGGTAAGGGTTAGGGTTAGGGTTAGGGTTAGGGGACGGGGACGGGGATGGTTTAGGGGACAGGTTAGGGTACGACAACGGTTTAGGGTGAGCGTACGTGTTAGAGTACGGTTTAGTGTTAGCGTACGGGTTAGGATTAGGGGATGGGTTAGGGTAAGGCTTCGGGTAAGGGTTAGGGTTAGGGTTAGGGGACGGGGACGGGGACGGTTTAGGGGACAGGTTAGGGTACGACAACAGTTTACGGTGAGCGTACGTGTTAGGGTACGTGTTAGTGTTAGCGTACGGGTTAGGATTAGGGGACGGGTTAGGGTAATGCTTCGGATAAGGGTTAGGGTTAGGGTTAGGGTTAGCGTTAGGGTTACGGGACGGGGACGGTTTAGGGGACAGGTTAGGATACGACAACTGTTTAGGGTGAGCATACGTGTTAGGGTACGGGTTAGTGATAGCCTACGGGTTAGGATAAGGGGACGGTTAGTGTAAGGCTTCGGGAAAGTGTTAGGGTTAGGATTAGGGTTAGGGTTAGGGGACGGGGACGGGCACGGTTTAGGGGACAGGTTAGTGTACGACAACGGTTTAGGGTGAGCGTAAGTGTTAGGGTACGGGTTAGTGTTAGCGTACGGGTTAGGATTAGGGGACGGTTTAGGGTAAGGCTTCGGGTAAGGTTTAGGGTTAGGGTTAGGGTTAGGGTTAGGGTTAGGTGACGGGGACGGTTTAGGGGACAGGTTAGGGTACGACAACGGTTTAGGGTGAGTGTACGTGTTAGGGTACGGGTTAGTGTTAGCGTACGTGTTAGGATTACGGGACGGTTTAGTGTAAGGCTTCGGGTAAGGGTTTGGGTTAGGGTTAGGGTTAGGGGACGGGGACGGGGACGGTTTAGGGGACAGGTTAGGGTACGACAACGGTTTAGGGTGAGCGTACGTGTTAGGATACTGGTTAGTGTTAGCGTACGGGTTAGGATTATGTGACGTGTTAGGGTAAGGCTTCAGGTAAGGGTTAGGGTTAGGGTCAGGTTTAGGGTTAGGGTTAGGGGACGCGGACGGTTTCGGGGACAGGTTAGGGTACGACAACGGTTTAGGGTGAGCGTACGTGTTAGGGTACGGGTTAGTGTTAGCGTACGGGTTAGGATTAGGGGACGGGTTAGGGTAAGGCTTCGGGTAAGTGTTAGGGTTAGGGTTAGGGTTAGGGTTAGGGGATGGGGACGGTTTAGGGGACAGGTTAGGGTACGACAACTGTTTAGGATGAGCGTACGTGTTAGGGTACGGGTTATTGTTAGCGTACGGGTTAGGATTAGGGGACGGGTTAGGGTAAGGCTTCGGGTAAGGGTTAGGGTTAGGGTTAGGTTTAGGGTTAGGGTTAGGGGACGGGGACGCTTTAGGGGACATGTTAGGGTACGACAACGGTTTAGGGTGAGCGTACGTGTTGGGGTATGGGTTAGAGTTAGCGTACGGGTTAGGATTAGGTGACGGGTTAGGGTAAGGTTCGGGTAAGGGTTAGGGTTAGGGTTAGGGTTAGGGTTAGGGGACGGGGACGGTTTAGGGTGAGCGTACGTGTTAGAGTATGGTTTAGTGTTATCGTACGGGTTAGGATTAGGGGACGGGTTAGGGTAAGGCTTCGGGTAAGGTTTAGGTTTAGGGTTAGGGTTAAGCCACGGGGACGGTTTAGGGGACAGGTTAGGGTACGACAACAGTTTAGGGTGAGCATACGTGTTAGGGTACGGGTTAGTGATAGCCTACGGGTTAGGATTAGGGGACGGGTTAGTGTAAGGCTTCGGGTAAGGGTTAGGGTTAGGGTTAAGGTTAGGGTTAGGGTTAGGGGACGGGGACGGTTTAGGGGACAGGTTAGGGTACGACAACAGTTTAGGGTGAGCGTACGTGTTAGGGTACGGGTTAGTGTTATCGTATGGGTTAGGATTAGGGGACGGGTTAGGGTAAGGCTTCGGGTAAGGGTTAGGGTTAGGGTTAGGGTTAGGGTTAGGGAACGGGGACGGTTTAGGGGACAGGTTAGGGTACGACAACGATTTAGGATAAGCGTACGTGTTAGTGTAAGGTTTAGTGTTAGCATACGGGTTAGGATTAGGGGACGGGTTAGGGTAAGGCTTCGGGTAAGGGTTAGGGTTAGGGTTAGGGTTAGTGTTAGGGTTAGGGTTAGGGGACCGGGACGGTTTAGGGGACAGGTTAGGGTACGACAATGGTTTAGGATGAGCGTACGTGTTCGGGTACGGGTTACTGTTAGTGTAAGGGTTAGGAATAGGGGACGGGTTAGGGTAAGGCTTCGGGTAAGGGTTAGGGTTAGGTTTAGGGTTAGTGTTAGGGTTAGGGGATGGGGAAGTTTTAGGGGAGAGTTTAGGGTACGACAACGGTTTAGGGTGAGCGTACGTGTTAGGGTACGGGTTAGTGTTAGCGTACGAGTTAGGATTAGGGGACGGGTTAGTGTAAGGCTTCAGGTAAGGGTTAGGGTTAGGGTTAGTGTTAGGGTTAGGGGACGGGGACGGTTTAGGGGACAGGTTAGGGTATGACAAAGGTTTAGGGTGAGCGTACGTGTTAGGGTATGGGTTAGTGTTAGTGTACGGGTTAGGATTAGGGGACGGTTTGGATAAGGCTTCGGGTAAGGGTTCGGGTTACTGTTAGTGTTAGGGTTAGGGTTAGGGTTAGGGGACAGTGACGGTTTAGGGGACAGGTTAGGGTACGACAACGGTTTAGGGTGAGCGTACGTGTTAGGGTACGGTTTAGTGTTAGCGTACGGGTTAGGATTAGGGGACGGGTTAGGGTAAGGCTTCGGGTAAGGGATAGGGTTAGGGTTAGGGTTAGGGCACGGGGACGGTTTAGGGGACAGGTTAGGGTACGACAACGGTTTAGGGTGAGCGTGCGTGTTAGGGTACGGGTTATTGTTATCGTACGGGTTAGGATTAGAACACGGGTTATGGTAAGGCTTCGGTTAAGGGTTAGGGTTAGGGTTAGGATTAGGGTTAGGGTTAGGAAACGGGGACGGTTTAGGGGACAGGTTAGTGTACGACAACGTTTTAGGGTGTGCGTATGTGTTAGGGTACTCTTTAGTGTTAGCGTACGGGTTAGGATTAGGGGACGGGTTAGTGTAAGGCTTCGGGTAAGGGTTAGGGTTAGGGTTAGGGTTAGGGTTAGGGTTACGGTACGGGGACCTTTTAGGGTACAGGTTAGGGTACGACACCGTTTTAGGGTGAGCGTACGTGTTAGGGTACGGGTTAGAGTTAGCGTACAGTTTAGGGTTAGGGGACGGGTTAGGGTAAGGCTTCGGGTAAGGGTTAGGGTTAGGTTTAGGGTTAGGGTTAGGGTTAGGGGACGGGGACGGTTTAGGTGACAGGTTAGGGTACGACAAAGGTTTAGGGTGAGCGTACGTGTTAGGGTACGGTTTAGTGTTAGTGTACGGGTTAGGATTAGGGGACGGGTTAGGGTAAGGCTTCGGGTAAGGGTTAGGGTTAGGGTTAGGGTTAGGGGGCGGAGACGGGTACAGGGACAGTTTAGGGGACAGGTTAGTGTACGACAACGGTTTAGGGTGTGCGTACGTGTTAGGGTACGGGTTAGTGTTAGCGTACGGTTTAGGATTAGGGGACGGGTTAGGGTAAGGCTTCGGGTAAGGGTTATGGCTAGGGTTAGGGTTTGGGTTAGGGGACGGGGACGGTTTAGGGGACAGGTTAGTGTATGACAACGGTTTAGGGTGAGCGAACGTGTTAGGGTACAGGTTAGTGTTATCGTATGGGTTAGGATTAGGGGAAGGGTTAGGGTAAGGCTTCGGGTAAGGGTTAGGGTTTGGGTTAGGGTTAGGGTTAGGGGACGGGGACGGTTTAGGGGACAGGTTAGTGTACGTCAACGGTTTAGGGTGAGCGTACGTGTTAGGGTACGGGTTAGTGTTAGCGTACGGGTTAGGATTAGGGGAAGTGTTAGGGTAAGGCTTCGTGTAAGGGTTAGGGTTAGGTTTAGGGTCAGGGTTAGTGTTAGGGAACGGGGAGGGTTTAGTGGACAGGTTAGGGTACGACAACGGTTTAGGGTGAGCGTACGTGTTAGGGTACGGGTTAGAGTTAGCATACGCCTTAGGATTAGGGGACGGTTTAGGGTAAGGCTTCGGGTAAGGGTTCGGTTTAGTGTTAGGTTTAGGGTTAGGGTTAGGTTTAGGGGACGGTGACGGTTTAGGGGACAGGTTAGGGTACGACAACGGTTTAGGGTGAGCCTACGTGTTAGGGTACGGGTTAGTGTTAGCTGACGGGTTAGGATTAGGGGACGGGTTAGTGTAAGGCTTCGGGTAAAGGTTAGGGTTAGGGTTAGGGTTAGGGTTAGGGGACGGGGTCGGGGACGGTTTAGGGGACAGGTCAGTTTATGACAACGGTTTAGGGTGAGCGTACGTGTTAGGGTACGGGTTAGTGTTAGCGTACGGGTTAGGATTAGAGGACGGGTTAGGGTAAGGCTTCGGGTAAGGGTTAGGGTTAGCGTTAGTGTTAGGGTTAGGGGACGGGGATGGTTTAGGGGACAGGTTAGGGTACGAAAACGGTTTAGGGTGAACGTACGTGTTAGGGTATGGGTTAGTGTTATCGTAAGTGTTAGGATTAGGGGACGGGTTAGGGTATGGCTTTGGGTAAGGGTTAGGGTTAGGGTTACGGTTAGGGGACGGGGACGGTTTAGGGGACAGGTTAGAGTACGACAACGGTTTAGGGTGAGCGTACGTGTTAGGGTACGTGTTAGTGTCAGCGTACAGGTTAGGATTAGGGGACGGTTTAGGGTAAGGCTTCGGATAAGTGTTAGGGTTAAGGTTAGGGTTAGGGTTAGGGTTAGGGAACGGGGACGGTTTAGGGGACAGGTTAGGATACGACAACGGTTTAGGGTGAGCGTACGTGTTAGGGTACGGGTTAGAGTTAGCATACGGGTTAGGATTAGGGGCCGGGTTAGGGTAAGGCTTCGGGTAAGGGTTAGGGTTAGGGTTAGGGTTAGGGTTAGGGTTAGGGGACGGGGACGGTTTAGGGGACAGGTTAGGGTACGACAAAGTTTTAGGTTGAGCGTACGTGTTAGGGTACGGGTTAGTGTTAGCGTACGGGTTAGGGTTAGGGCACGGTTTAGGGTAAGGCTTCGGGTCAGGGTTAGTATTAGGGTTAGGGATAGGGTTAGGGGATGGGGACGGTTTAGGGGACAGGTTAGGGTATGACAACGGTTTACGTTGAGTGTACGTGTTAGGGTACGGGTTAGTGTTAGCGTACGGGTTAGGATTAGAGGACGTGTTAGGGTAAGGCTTCGGGTAAGGGTTAGGGTTAGGGTTAGGGTTAGGGTTAGGGTTAGGAGACGGGGACGGTTTAGGGGACAGGTTAGTGTACAACAACGGTTGAGGGTGTGTGTATGTGTTAGGATACGGTTTAGTGTTAGCGTACGGATTAGGATTAGGGGACGGGTTAGGGTAAGACTTCAGGTAAGGATTAGTGTTAGGGTTAGGGTTAGGGTTAGGGGATGGGGACAGTTTAGGGGACAGTTTAGGGTACGACAACGGTTTATGGTGAGCGTACGTGTTAGGCTATGGGTTAGTGTTAGCGTACGGTTTAGGAATAGGGTACGGGTTAGGGTAAGGCTTTGGGTAAGGGTTAGGGTTAGGTATAGGGTTAGGGTACGGGGACGGTTTAGGGGACAGGTTAGGGTACGACAAAGGTTTAGGGTGAGCGTACGTGTTAGGGTACAGGTTAGTGTTAGCGTACGGGTTAGGATTAGGGGACGGGCTAGGGTAAGGCTTCGGGTAAGGGTTAGGGTTAGGGTTAGGTTTAGGGTTAGGGTTAGGGGACAGGGACAGTTTAGGGGACAGATTAGTGTACGACAACGGTTTAGGGTGAGCGTACATGTTAGGGTATGGGTTAGTGTTAGCGTACGGGTTAGGATTAGGGGACGGGTTAGGGTAAGGCTTCGGGTAAGGGTTATGGCTAGGGTTAGGGTTAGGGTTAGGGGACGGGGACAGTTTAGGGGACAGGTTAGTGTATGACAACGGTTTAGGGTGAGCGAACGTGTTAGGGTACAGGTTAGTGTTATCGTATGGGTTAGGATTAGGGGAAGGGTTAGGGTAAGGCTTCGGGTAAGGGTTAGGGTTTGGGTTAGGGTTAGGGTTAGGGGACGGGGACGGTTTAGGGGACAGGTTAGGGTACGTCAACGGTTTAGGGTGAGCGTACGTGTTAGGGTACGGGTTAGTGTTAGCGTACGGGTTAGGATTAGGGGAATGGTTAGGGTAAGGCTTCGGGTAAGGGTTAGGGTTAGGGTTAGGGTCAGGGTTAGTGTTAGGGAACGGGGACGGTTTAGGGGACAGGTTAGGTTACGACAACGGTTTAGGGTGAGCATACGTGTTAGGGTACGGGTTAGAGTTAGCATAAACCTTAGGATTAGGGGACGGTTTAGGGTAAGGCTTCGGGTAAGGGTTCGGATTAGGGTTAGGGTTAGGGTTAGGGTTAGGTTTAGGGGACAGTGACGGTTTAGGGGACAGGTTAGGGTACGACAACGGTTTAGGGTGAGCCTACGTGTTAGGGTACAGGTTAGTGTTAGCGTACGGGTTAGGAATAGGGACGGGTTAGGGTAAGGTTTCGGGTAAGGGTTAGGGTTAGTGTTAGGGTTAGGGGACGGGGACGGGGACGGTTTAGGGGACAGGTTAGGGTACGACAACGGTTTAGGGTGAGCGTACGTGTTAGGGTACGGGTTAGTGTTAGCGTACGGTTTAGGATTAGGGGACAGGTTAGGGTAAGGCTTCGGGTAAGGGTTAGGGTTAGGGTTAGTGTTAGGGTTAGGGGACGGGGACGGTTTAGGGGACAGGTTAGGGCACGACTAAAGTTTAGGGTGAGCATACGTGTTAGGGTATGGGTTAGTGTTAGCGTACGGTTTAGGATTAGGGGACGGTTTAGGGTAAGGCTTCGGGTAAGGGTTCGGGTTAGGGTTAGGGTTAGGGTTAGGGATAGGGTGAGGGGACGGTGACGGTTTAGGGGACAGGTTAGGGTACGACAACGGTTTAGGGTGAGCTTACGTGTTAGGGTACGGGTTAGTGTTAGCGTACGGGTTAGGATTAGGGGACGGGTTAGGGTAAGGCTTCGGGTCAGTATTAGTGTTAGGGTTAGGGATAGGGTTAGGGGACGGGGACGGTTTAGGGGACAGGTTAGGGTACGAAAACGGTTTAACTTGAGCGTACGTGTTAGGGTACGGGTTAGTTTTTGCATACGGGTTAGGATTAGAGGACGTGTTAGGGTAAGGCTTCGGGTAAGGGTTAGGTTTAGGTTTAGGTTTAGGGTTAGGGTTAGGAGACGGGGACGGTTTAGGGGACAGGTTAGTGTACAACAACGTTTTAGGGTGTGTGTATGTGTTAGGATACGGTTTAGTGTTAGCGTACGGGTTAGGATTAGGGGACGGGTTAGGGTAAGGCTTCAGGTAAGGGTTAGGGTTAGGGTTAGGGTTAGGGTTAGGGGATGGGGAAGGATAGGGGACAGGTTAGGGTACGACAAATTTTAGGGTGAGCGTACGTGTTAGGGTTCGGGTTAGTGTTAGCGTACGGGTTAGGATTAGGGGACGGGTTAGGGTAAGGCTTCGGGTAAGGGTTAGGGTTAGGGTTAGGGTTAGGGGACGGGGACGGGTACGGGGACAGTTTAGGGTTAGGGTTAGGGTTAGGGGATGGGGACGGTTTAGGGGACAGGTTAGGGTACGACAACGGTTTATGGTGAGCGTACGTTTTAGGCTATGGGTTAGCGTTAGCGTACGGTTTAGGATTAGGGGACGGGTTAGGGTAAGGCTTTGGGTAAGGGTTAGGGTTAGGTTTAGGGTTAGGGGACGGGGACGGTTTAGGGGACAGGTTAGGGTACGACAAAGGTTTAGGGTGAGCGTACGTGTTAGGGTACGGTTTAGTGTTAGCGTACGGGTTAGGATTAGGGGACGGGTTAGGGTAAGGCTTCGGGTAAGGGTTAGGGTTAGGTTTAGGGTACGGGGACGGGGACGGGGACAGTTTAGGGGACAGGTTAGTGTACGACAACGGTTTAGGGTGAGCGTACGTGTTAGGGTACGGGTTAGTGTTAGCATACGGGTTAGGATTAGGGGACGGGTTAGGGTACGTCTTCGGGTAAGGGTTAGGGCTAGGGGTAGGGTTAGGGTTAGGGGACGGGGACGGTTTAGGGGACAGGTTGGGGTACGACAACGGTTTAGGGTGAGCGTACGTGTTAGGGTACGGGTTAGTGTTATCGTATGTGTTAGGATTAGGGATGGGTTATGGTAAGGCTTCGGGTAAGGCTTAGGGTTAGGGTTAGGGTTAGGGTTAGGGGACGGGGACGGGGACGGTTTAGCGGACAGGTTAGTGTACGACAACGGTTTAGGGTGAGCGTACATGTTAGGGTACGGGTTAGTGTTATCGTATGGGTTAGGATTAGGGGACGGTTTACGGTAAGGCTTCGGGTAAGGGTTAGGGCTAGGGTTAGGTTTAGGGTTAGGGTTAGGGGACAGGGACGGTTTAGGGGACAGGTTAGTGTACGACAAAGGTTTAGGGTGAGCGTACGGGTTAGGGTATGGCTTAGTGTTAGCGTACGGTTTAGGATTATGGGACGGGTTAGGGTAAGGCTTCGGGTAAGGTTTAGGGTTAGGTTTAGGTTTAGGGTTACGGTTAGGGGACGGGGACAGTTTAGGGGACAGGTTAGTGTATGACAACGGTTTAGGGTGAGCGTACGTGTTAGGGTATAGGTTAGTGTTATCGTATGGGTTAGGATTAGGGGACGGGTTAGAGTAAGGCTTCGGTTAAGGGTTAGGGTTAGGGTTAGGGTTAGGGTTAGGGTTAGGGATAGGGTGAGGTGACGGTGACGGTTTAGGGGACAGGTTAGGGTACGACAACGTTTTATGGTGAGCGTACGTGTTAGGGTACGGGTTAGTGTTAGCGTACGGGTTAGGATTAGGGGACGGGTTTGGGTATAGCTTCGGATCAGGGTTAGTGTTAGGGTTAGGGATAGGGTTAGGGGACGGGGACGGTTTAGGGGACAGGTTAGGGTACGACAACGGTTTACGTTGAGCGTACGTGTTAGGGTACGGGTTAGTGTTAGCGTACGGGTTAGGATTAGAGGACGTGTTAGGGTAAGGCTTCGGGTAAGGGTTAGGGTTAGGGTTAGGGTTAGGGTTAGGGTTAGGAGACGGGGACGGTTTAGGTGACAGGTTAGTGTACAACAACGGTTTAGGGTGTGTGTATGTGTTAGGATACGGTTTAGTGTTAGCGTACGGTTTAGGATTAGGGGACAGGTTAGGGTAAGGCTTCAGGTAAGGTTTAGGGTTAGGGTTAGGGTTAGGGTTAGGGGATGGGGACGGTTTAGGGGACAGGTTAGGGTACGACAACGGTTTATGGTGAGCGTACGTGTTAGGCTATGGGTTAGTGTTAGCGTACGGTTTAGGATTAGGGGACGGGTTAGGGTAAGGCTTTGGGTAAGGGTTAGGGTTAGGTTTAGGCTTAGGGCACGGGGACGGTTTAGGGGACAGGTTAGCGTACGATAAAGGTTTAGGGTGAGCATACGTGTTAGGGTACGGGTTAGTGTTAGCGTACGGGTTAGGAATAGGGGCGGGTTAGGGTAAGGCTTCGGGTAAGTGTTAGGGTTAGTGTTAGGGTTAGGGGACGGGGACGGGGACGGTTTAGGGGACAGGTTAGGGTACGACAACGGTTTAGGGTGAGCGTACGTGTTAGGATACGGGTTAGTGTTAGCGTACGGGTTAGGATTAGGGGAAGGGTTAGGGTAAGTCTTCAGGTAAGGGTTAGGGTTAGGGTTAGGGTTAGGGTTAGGTTTAGGGAACGGGGACGGTTTAGGGGACAGGTTAGTGTACAACAACGGTTTAGGGTGTGTGTATGTGTTAGGATACGGTTTAGTGTTAGCGTACGGGTTAGGATTAGGGGAAGGGTTAGGGTAAGGCTTCAGGTAAGGTTTAGGGTTAGGGTTAGTGTTAGGGGATGGGGACGGTTTAGGGGACAGGTTAGGGTACGACAACGGTTTATGGTGAGCGTACGTGTTAGGATATGGGTTAGTGTTAGCGTACGGTTTAGGATTAGGGGACGGGTTAGGGTAAGGCTTTGGGTAAGAGTTAGGTTTAGGTTTAGGGTTAGGGGACGGGGACGGTTTAGGGGACAGGTTAGGGTACGACAACGGTTTAGGGTGAGCGTACGTGTTAGGGTACGGGTTAGTGTTATCGTATGGGTTAGGATTAGGGATGGGTTACGGTAAGGCTTCGGGTAAGGGTTAGGGTTAGGGTTAGGATTAGGGTTAGGGGACGGGGACGGTTTAGCAGACAGGTTAGTGTACGACAACGGTTTAGGGTGAGCGTACGTGTTACGGTACGGGTTAGTGTTAGCATACGGGTTAGGATTAGGCGACGGGTTATGGTAAGGCTTCGGGTAAGGGTTAGGGTTAGGGTTAGGGTTAGGGTTAGGGGACGGGGACGGTTTAGGGGACAGGTTAGGGTACGACAACGGTTTAGTGTGAGCGTACGTGTTAGGGTACGGGTTAGTGTTATCGTATGGGTTAGGATTAGGGGACGGTTTACGGTAAGGCTTCGGGTAAGGGTTAGGGTTAGGGTTAGGTTTAGGGTTAGGGTTAGGGGACGGGGACGGTTTAGGGGACAGGTTAGTGTACGACAAAGTTTTAGGGTGAGCATACGTGTTAGGGTACGGGTTAGTGTTAGCGTACGGGTTAGGATTAGGGGACGGGTTAGGGTAAGGCTTCGGGTAAGGTTTAGGGTTAGGGTTAGGGTTAGGGTTAGGGTTAGAGGACGGGGACGGTTTAGGGGACAGGTTAGGGTACGACAACGGTTTAGGGTGAGCGTACGTGTTAGGGTACGGGTTAGTGTTAGCGTACGGTTTAGGATTAGGGGAAGGGTTAGGGTAAGGCTTCGGGTAAGGGTTAGGGTTAGGGTTAGGGTTAGGGTTAGGGAACGGGGACGGTTTAGGGGACAGGTTAGTGTACCACAACTGTTTAGGGTGAGCGTACGTGTTAGGGTATGGGTTAGAGTTAGCGAACGGGTTAGGATTAGGGGAAGGTTTAGGGTAAGGCTTCGGGTAAGGGTTCGGGTTAGGGTTAGGGTTAGGGTTAGGGATAGGGTGAGGTGACGGTGACGGTTTAGGTGACAGGTTAGGGTACGACAACAGTTGAGGGTGAGCGTACGTGTTAGGTTACGGGTTAGTGTTATCGTACGGGTTAGGATTAGGGGACGGGTTAGTGTAAGGCTTCGGGTCAGGGTTAGGGTTAGGGTTAGGGATAGGGTTAGGGGACGGGGACAGTTTAGGGGACAGGTTAGTGTACGACAACGGTTTAGGGTGTGTGTATGTGTTAGGATACGGTTTAGTGTTAGCGTACGGGTTAGGATTAGGGGACGGGTTAGGGTAAGGCTTCGGGTAAGGGTTAGGGTTAGGGTTAGGGTTAGGGGACGGGGACGGGTACGGGGACAGTTTAGGGGACAGGTTAGGGTACGACAACGGTTTAGGGTGAGTGTACGTGTTAGGGTACTGGTTAGTGTTAGCGTACGGGTTAGGATTAGAGGACGTGTTAGGGTAAGGCTTCGGGTAAGGGTTAGGGTTAGGGTTAGGGTTAGGGTTAGGGTTAGGAGACGGGGACGGTTTAGGGGACAGGTTAGTGTACAACAACGGTTTAGGGTGTGTGTATGTGTTAGGATAAAGTTTAGTGTTAGCGTACGGGTTAGGATTAGGGGACGGGTTAGGGTAAGGCTTCAGGTTAGGGTTAGGGTTAGGGTTAGGGTTAGGGTTAGGGGATGGGGACGGTTTAGGGGACAGGTTAGGGTACGACAGCGGTTTATGGTGAGCGTACGTGTTAGGCTATGGGTTAGTGTTAGCGTACGGTTTAGGATTAGGGTACGGGTTAGGGTAAGGCTTTGGGTAAGGGTTAGGGATAGGTTTAGGGTTAGAGGACGGGGACGGTTTAGGGGACAGGTTAGGGTACGACAAAGTTTTAGGGTGAGCGTACGTGTTAGGGTACAGGTTAGTGTTAGCGTACGGGTTAGGATTAGGGGACGGTTTAGGGTAAGGCTTCGGGTAAGAGTTAGGGTTAGGGTTAGGGGACGGGGACGGGTACGGGGACAGTTTAGGGGACAGGTAGTGTACGACAACGGTTTAGGGTGAGCGTACGTGTTAGGGTACGGGTTAGTGTTAGCGTACGGGTTAGGATTAGGGGACGGGTTAGGGTAAGGCTTCGGATAAGGTTTAGGGTTAGGGTTAGGGTTAGGTTTAGGGGACGGTGACGGTTTAGGGGACAGGTTAGGGTACGACAACGGTTTAGGGTGAGCGTACGTGTTAGGGTACGGGTTAGTGTTAACGTACGGGTTAGGATTAGGGGAAGGGTTAGGGTAAGGCTTCGGGTAAGGGTTAGGGTTAAGGTTAGGCTAGGGTTAGGTTTAGGGAACGGGGACGGTTTAGGGGACAGGTTAGGGTACGACAACGGTTTAGGGTGAGCGTACGTGTTAGGGTACGGGTTAGAGTTAGCCTACGGGTTAGGATTAGGGGACGGTTTAGGGTAAGGCTTCGGGTAAGGGTTCGGGTTAGGGTTAGGGTTAGGGTTAGGGTTAGGTTTAGGGGACGGTGACGGTTTAGGGGACAGGTTAGGGTACGACAACAGTTTAGGGTGACCCTACGTGTTAGGGTACGGGTTAGTGTTAGCGTACGGGTTAGGAATAGGGGACGGGTTAGGGTAAGGCTTCGGGTAAGGGTTAGGGTTAGTGTTAGTGTTAGGGTTAGGGGACGGGGACGGTTTAGGGGACAGGATAGGGTACGACAACGGTTTAGGGTGAGCGTACGTGTTAGGTTAGTGTTAGCGTACGGGTTAGGATTAGAGGACGTGTTAGGGTAAGGCTTCGGGCAAGGGTTAGGGTTAGGGTTAGGGTTAGGGGATGGGGACGGTTTAGGGGACAGGTTAGGGTACGACAACGGTTTAGGGTGAGCGTACGTGTTAGGGTACGGTTTAGTGTTATCGTAAGGGTTAGGATTAGGGGACGGGTTATTGTAAGGCTTCGGGTATGGTTTAGGGTTAGGGTTAGGGTTAGGGTTAGGGTTAGGGGACGGGGACGGTTTAGGGGACAGGTTAGAGTACGACAACGGTTTAGGGTGAGCGTACGTGTTAGCGTACAGGTTAGTGTTAGCGTAGAGTTAGGATTAGGGGACGAGTTAGGGTAAGGCTTCGGATAAGGGTTAGGGTTAAGGTTAGGGTTAGGGTTAGGGTTAGGGAACGGGGATGGTTTAGGGGACAGGTTAGGGTACGACAACGGTTTAGGGTGAGCGTACGTGTTAGGGTACGGTTTAGAGTTAGCATACGGGTTAGGATTAGGGGACGGGTTAGGATAAGGCTTCGGGTAAGGGTTAGGGTTAGGGTTAGGGTTAGGGGACGGGGACGGTTTAAGGGACAGGTTAGGGTACGACAACGGTTTACGGTGAGCGTACGTGTTAGGGTATGTGTTAGTGTTAGCGTACGGGTTAGGATTAGGGGACGGGTTAGGGTAAGGCTTCGGGTAAGTGTTAGGGTTAGGGTTAGTGTTAGGGTTAGGGGACGGGGACGGTTTAGGGGACAGGTTAGGGTACGACAAAGTTTAGAGTGAGCGTACGTGTTAGGGTACGTGTTAGTGTTATCGTACGGGTTAGGATTAGGGGACGGTTTAGGGTAAGGCTTCGGGTAAGGGTTCGGGTTAGGGTTAGGGTTAGGGTTAGGGATAGGGTGAGGTGACGGTGATGGTTTAGGGGACAGGTTAGGGTACGACAACGGTTTAGAGTGAGCGTACGTTTTAGGGTACGGGTTAGTGTTAGCGTACGGGTTAGGATTAGTGGACGGGTTAGGGTAAGGCTTCGGGTCAGGGTTAGGGTTAGGGTTAGGGATAGGGTTAGGGGACGGGGACGGTTTAGGGGACAGGTTAGGGTACGACAACGGTTTACGTTGAGCGTACGTGTTAGGGTACGGGTTAGTGTTAGCGTACGGGTTAGGATTAGAGGACGTGTTAGGGTAAGGCTTCGGGTAAGGGTTAGGGTTAGGGTTAGGGTTAGGGTTAGGAGACCGGAACGGTTTAGGGGACAGGTTAGTGTACAACAAAGGTTTAGGGTGTGTGTATGTGTTAGGATACGGTTTAGTGTTAACGTACGGGTTAGGATTAGGGGACGGGTTAGGGTAAGGCTTTAGGTAAGGGTTAGGGTTAGGGTTAGGGTTAGGATTAGTGGATGGGGACGGTTTAGGGGACAGGTTATGGTACGACAACGGTTTATGGTGAGCGTACGTGTTAGGCTATGTGTTACTGTTAGCGTACGGTTTAGGATTAGGGGACGGGTTAGGGTAAGGCTTTGGGTAATGGTTAGGGTTAGGTTTAGGGTTAGGGGACGGGGACGGTTTAGGGGAGAGGTTAGGGTACGACAAATGTTTAGGGCGAGCGTACGTGTTAGGGTACGGGTTAGTGTTAGCGTACGGGTTAGGATTAGGGGACGGGTTAGTGTAAGGCTTCGGGTAAGGGTTAGGGTTAGGGTTAGGGTTAGGGGACGGGGACAGGGACGGGGACAGTTTAGGGGACAGGTTAGTGTACGACAACGGTTTAGGGTGAGCGTACGTGTTAGGGTACGGGTGTTAGCGTACGGGTTAGGATTAGGGGACGGGTTAGGGTAAGGCTTCGGGCAAGGGTTAGGGCTAGGGTTAGGGTTAGGGTTAGGGTTAGGGGACAGGGACAGTTTAGGGGACAGGTTAGTGTATGACAACGGTTTCGGGTGAGAGTACGTGTTAGGGTACAGGTTAGTGTTATCGTATGGGTTAGGATTAGGGGACGGGTTAGGGTAAGGCTTCGGGTAACGGTTAGGGTTAGGGTTAGGGTTAGGGTTAGGGTTAGGGGACGGGGACGGTTTAGGGGACGGGTTAGGGTACGACAACGGTTTAGGGTGAGCGTACGTGTTAGGGTACGGGTTAGTGTTAGCGTACGGGTTAGGATTAGGGGAAGGGTTAGGGTAAGGCTTCGGGTAATGGTTAGGGTTAGGGTTAGGGTTAGGGTTAGGGAACGGGGACGGTTTAGGGGACAGGTAGGGGTATGACAATGGTATAGGATGAGCGTACATGTTAGGGTACGGTTAGAGTTAGCATACGGGTTAGGATTAGGGGACGGTTTAGGGTAAGGCTTCGGGTAAGGGTTCGGTTTAGGGTTAGTTTTAGGGTTAGGGTTAGGTTTAGGGGACGGTGACGGTTTAGGGGACAGGTTAGGGTACGACAACGGTTTTGGGTGAGCCTACGTGTTAGGGTACGGGTTAGTGTTAGCGTACGGGTTAGGAATAGGGGACGGGTTAGGGTAAGGCTTCGGGTAAGGGTTAGGGTTAGTGTTAGGGTTAGGGTTAGGGGACGGGGACGGTTTAGGGGACAGGTTAGAATACGACAACGGTTTAGGGTCAGCGTATGTGTTAGGGTACGGGTTAGTGTTAGCGTACGAGTTTGGATTAGGGGACGGGTTAGGGTAAGGCTTCGGGTAAGGGTTAGGGTTAAGGTTAGGTTTATGGTTAGGGTTAGGGAACGGGGACGGTTTAGGGGACAGGTTATTGTACGACAACGGTTTAGGGTGAGCGTACGTGTTAGGGTACGGGTTAGAGTTAGCATACGGGTTAGGATTAGGGGACGGGTTAGGGTAAGGCTTCGGGTAAGTGTTAGAGTTAGGGTTAGGGTTAGGGTTAGGGTTAGGCGACGGGGACGGTTCAAGGGACAGGTTAGGGTACGAAAACCGTTTAGGGTGAGTGTACGTGTTAGGGTACAGGTTAGTGTTAGCGTACGGGTTAGGTTTAGGGGACGGGTTAGGGTAAGGCTTCAGGTAAGGGTTAGGGTTAGGGTTAGGGTTAGGGTTAGGGGATGGGGACGGTTTAGGGGACAGGTTAGTGTACGAAAACGGTTTATGTTGAGCGTACGTGTTAGGGTACAGGTTAGTGTTATCGTATGGGTTAGGATTAGGGGACGGGTTAGGGTAAGGCTTCGGGTAAGGGTTAGTGTGAGGGTTAGGGTTAGGGTTAGGGTTAGGAGACGGGGACGGTTTAGGGGACAGGTTAGTGTATGACAACGGTTTAGGGTGTACGTATGTGTTAGGGTACGGTTTAGTGTTAGCGTACGGGTTAGGATTAGGGGACGGGTTAGGGTAAGGCTTCGGGTAAGGGTTAGGGTTAGGTTTAAGGTTAGGGTTAGGGTTAGGGGACGGGGACGGTTTAGGGGACAGGTTATGGTACGACAACGGTTTATGGTGAGCGTACGTGTTAGGCTACGGGTTAGTGTTAGCGTACGGGTTAGGATTAGGGGACGGTTTATGGTAAGGCTTCAGGTAAGGGTTAGGGTTAGGGTTAGGGTTAGGGTTAGGGGACGGGGACGGTTTAGGGGACAGGTTAGGGTACGACAACGGTTTAGGGTGAGCGTACGTGTTAGGGTACGGGTTAGTGTTATCGTATGGGTTAGGATTAGGGTACGGTTTACGGTAAGGCTGCGGATAAGGGTTAGGGTTAGGGTTAGGTTTAGGGTTAGGGTGAGGGGACGGGGACGGTTTAGGGGACAGGTTAGTGTACGACAACGGTTTAGGGTGAGCGTACGTGTTAGGGTATGGGTTAGTGTTAGCGTACGGTTTAGGATTAGGGGACGGTTTAGGGTAAGGCTTCGGGTAAGTTTTAGGGCTAGGGTTAGGTTTAGGGTTAGGGTTAGGGGACGGGGACAGTTTAGGGGACAGGTTAGTGTATGACAACGGTTTCGGGTGAGAGTACGTGTTAGGGTACAGGTTAGTGTTATCGTATGGGTTAGGATTAGGGGACGGGTTAGGGTAAGTCTTCGGGTAAGGGTTAGTGTTAGGGTTAGGGTTAGGGTTAGGGTTAGCGGACGGGGACGGTTTAGTTGACAGGTTAGGGTTCGACAACGGTTTAGGGTGAGCGTACGTGTTAGGGTACGGGTTAGTGTTATCGTACGGGATAGGATTAGGGGACGGGTTAGTGTAAGGCTTCGGGTAAGGGTTAGGGTTAGGGTTAGGGTTAGTGTTAGGGTTAGGGAACGGGGACGGTTTTGGGGACAGGTTAGGGTACGACAACAGTTTAGGGTGAGCGTACGTGTTAGGGTACGGGTTAGAGTTAGCATACGGGTTAGGATTAGGGGACGGTTTAGGGTAAGGCTTCGGGTAAGGGTACGGGTTAGGGGTAGGGTTAGGGTTAGGGTTAGGTTTAGGGGACGGTGACGTTTTAGGGGACAGGTTAGGGTACGAAAACGGTTTAGGGTGAGCGTACGTGTTAGGGTACGGGTTAGTTTTGGCGTACGGTTTAGGATTAGGGGACGGGTTAGGGTAAGGCTTCGGGTAAGGGTTAGGGTTAGGGTTAGGGTTAGGGAACGGGGATGGTTTAGGGGACAGGTTAGGGTACGACAACGGTTTAGTGTGAGCGAACATGTTAGGGTACGGTTTAGAGTTAGTATACGGGTTAGGATTAGGGGACGGTTTAGGTTAAGGCTTCGGGTAAGTGTTCGGGTTAGGGTTAGGGTTAGGGTTAGGGTTAGGAAACGGGGAAGGTTTAGGGGACAGGTTAGTGTATGACAACGGTTTAGGGTGTGCGTATGTGTTAGGGTACGGTTTAGTGTTAGCGTACGGGTTAGGATTAGGGGACGGGTAATGGTAAGGCTTCGGGTAAGGTTTAGGGTTAGGGTTAGGGTTAGGGTTAGGGGACGGGGACGGTTTAGGGGACAGGTTAGGGTACTACAATGGTTTAGGTTGAACGTACGTGTTAGGGTACGGGTTAGTGTTATCATATGGGTTAGGATTAGGGAACGGTTTAAGGTAAGGCTTCGGGTAAGGGTTAGGGTTAGGGTTAGGGTTAGGGTTAGGGGACGGGGACGGTTTAGGGGACAGGTTACTGTATGACAACGGTTTAGGGTGAGCGTACGTGTTAGGGTACGGGTTAGTGTTAGCGTACGGGTTAGGATTAGGGGACGGGTTAGGGTAAGGCTTCGGGTAAGGTTTAGGGTTAGGGTTAGGGTTAGGGTTAGGGTTAGGGGACGGGGACAGTTTAGGGGACAGGTTAGTGTATGACAACGGTTTAGGGTGAGCGTACGTGTTAGGGTACAAGTTAGTGTTATCGTATGGGTTAGGATTAGGGGACGGGTTAGGGTAAGGCTTCGGGTAACGGTTAGGGTTAGGGTTAGGGTTAGGGGACGGGGACGGTTTTGGGGACGGGTTAGGGTACGACAACGGTTTAGGGTGAGCGTACGTGTTAGGGTACGGGTTAGTGTTAGCGTACGGGTTAGGATTAGGGGAAGGGTTAGGGTAAGGCTTCGGGTAAGCGTTAGGGTTAGGGTTAGGGTTAGGGTTAGGGAACGGGGACGGTTTAGAGGACAGGTTAGGGTACGACAACGGTTTAGGGTGAGCGTACGTGTTAGGGTACGGTTAGAGTTAGCATACGGGTTAGGATTAGGGGACGGTTTAGGGTAAGGCTTCGGGTAAGGGTTCGGGTTAGGGTTAGGGTTAGGGTTAGGGATAGGGTGAGGTGACGGTGACGGTTTAGGTGACAGGTTAGGGTACGACAACAGTTGAGGGTGAGCGTACGTGTTAGGGTACGGGTTAGTGTTAGCGTACGGGTTAGGATTAGTGGACGGGTTAGGGTAAGGGTTCGGGTAAGGGTTAGGGTTAGGGTTAGGGTTAGGGTTAGGGTTAGGGTTAGGGGACGGTTTAGGTGACAGGTTAGGGTACGACAGTGGTTTAGGGTGAGCGTAAGTGTTAGGGTACGGGTTAGTGTTAGCGTATGGGTTAGGATTAGGGGACGAGTTAGGGTAAGGCTTCGGGGTAAGTGTTAGGGTTAGGGTTAGGGTTAGGGTTAGGGAATGGGGACGGTTTAGGGGACAGGTTAGGGTACGACAACGGTTTAGGGTGAGCATACGTGTTAGGGTATGGGTTAGTGTTATCCTACGGGTTAGGATTAGGGGACGGGTTAGGGTAAGGCTTCGGGTATGTGTTAGGGTTAGGGTTAG
Organism: Phocoena phocoena; assembly: GCF_963924675.1. Taxonomy (NCBI): domain Eukaryota; kingdom Metazoa; phylum Chordata; class Mammalia; order Artiodactyla; family Phocoenidae; genus Phocoena; species Phocoena phocoena. Next base: position 22,930 of record NW_027077550.1, read on the forward strand.
GGTTAGGGTTAGGGGACGGGGATGGGGACGGTTTAGGGGACAGGTTCGTGTACGACAAAGGTATAGGGGGAGCGTACGTGTTAGGGTACGGGTTAGTGTTAGCGTACGGGTTAGGATTAGGGGACTGGTTAGGGTAAGGCTTCGGGTAAGGTTTAGTGTTAGGGTTGGGGTTTGGGATAGGGGACGGGGACGGTTTAGGGGACAGGTTAGGGTACGAGAACGGTTTAGGGTGAGCGTACATGTTAGGGCATGGGTTAGTGTTATCATATGGGTTAGCATTAGGGTACGGGTTATGGTAAGGCTTCGGGTAAGGGTTAGGGTTAGGGTTAGGATTAGGGTTAGGGGACGGGGTTGGTTTAGGGGACAGGTTAGGATACGAAAACGGTTTAGGGTGAGCGTACGTGTTAGGGTACGGGTTAGTGTTAGCGTACGGGTTAGGATTAGAGGACGGGTTAGGGTAAGGCTTCGGGTACTGGTTAGGGTTAGGGTTAGGGTTAGGGTTAGGGGACGGTTTAGGGGACAGGTTAGTGTACGACAACGTTTTAGGGTGTGCGTATGTGTTAGGGTACGGTTTAGTGTTAACGTACGGGTTAGGATTAGGGGACGGGTTATGGTAAGGCTTCGGGTACTGGTTAGGGTTAGGTTTAGGGTTAGGGGACGGGGACGGTTTAGCGGACTGGTTAGGGTACGACAACGGTTTAGGGTGAGTGTACGTGTAAGAGTACGGGTTAGTGTTAGCGTACGGGTTAGGATTAGGGGAAGGGTTAGTGTAAGGCTTCGGGTAAGTGTTAGGTTTAGGGTTAGGGTTAGGGGACGGGGACGGTTTAGGGGACAGGTTAGGGTACGACAACGGTTTAGGGTGAGTGTCCGTGTTAGGGTACGGGTTAGTGTTAGCGTACGGGTTAGGATTAGGGGACGAGTTAGTGTAAGGCTTCGGGTAAGGGTTAGGGTTAGGGTTAGGTTTAGGGGACGGGGACGGGGACGGTTTAGGGGACAGGTTAGAGTACGACAACGGTTTAGGGTGAGCGTACGTGTTAGCGTACAGGTTAGTGTTAGCGTAGAGTTAGGATTAGGGGACGAGTTAGGGTAAGGCTTCGGATAAGGGTTAGGGTTAAGGTTAGGGTTAGGGTTAGGGTTAGGGAACGGGGATGGTTTAGGGGACAGGTTAGGGTACGACAACGGTTTAGGGTGAGCGTACGTGTTAGGGTACGTTTTAGAGTTAGCATACGGGTTAGGATTAGGGGACGGGTTAGGATAAGGCTTCGGGTAAGGGTTAGGGTTAGGGTTAGGGTTAGGGGACGGGGACGGTTTAAGGGACAGGTTAGGGTACGACAACGGTTTACGGTGAGCGTACGTGTTAGGGTATGTGTTAGTGTTAGCGTACGGGTTAGGATTAGGGGACGGGTTAGGGTAAGGCTTCGGGTAAGTGTTAGGGTTAGGGTTAGTGTTAGGGTTAGGGGACGGGGACGGTTTAGGGGACAGGTTAGGGTACGACAAAGTTTAGAGTGAGCGTACGTGTTAGGGTACGGGTTAGTGTTATCGTACGGGTTAGGATTAGGGGACGGTTTAGGGTAAGGCTTCGGGTAAGGGTTCGGGTTAGGGTTAGGGTTAGGGTTAGGGATAGGGTGAGGTGACGGTGATGGTTTAGGGGACAGGTTAGGGTACGACAACGGTTTAGAGTGAGCGTACGTTTTAGGGTACGGGTTAGTGTTAGCGTACGGGTTAGGATTAGTGGACGGGTTAGGGTAAGGCTTCGGGTCAGGGTTAGGGTTAGGGTTAGGGATAGGGTTAGGGGACGGGGACGGTTTAGGGGACAGGTTAGGGTACGACAACGGTTTACGTTGAGCGTACGTGTTAGGGTACGGGTTAGTGTTAGCGTACGGGTTAGGATTAGAGGACGTGTTAGGGTAAGGCTTCGGGTAAGGGTTAGGGTTAGGGTTAGGGTTAGGGTTAGGAGACCGGAACGGTTTAGGGGACAGGTTAGTGTACAACAAAGGTTTAGGGTGTGTGTATGTGTTAGGATACGGTTTAGTGTTAACGTACGGGTTAGGATTAGGGGACGGGTTAGGGTAAGGCTTTAGGTAAGGGTTAGGGTTAGGGTTAGGGTTAGGATTAGTGGATGGGGACGGTTTAGGGGACAGGTTATGGTACGACAACGGTTTATGGTGAGCGTACGTGTTAGGCTATGTGTTACTGTTAGCGTACGGTTTAGGATTAGGGGACGGGTTAGGGTAAGGCTTTGGGTAATGGTTAGGGTTAGGTTTAGGGTTAGGGGACGGGGACGGTTTAGGGGAGAGGTTAGGGTACGACAAATGTTTAGGGCGAGCGTACATGTTAGGGTACGGGTTAGTGTTAGCGTACGGGTTAGGATTAGGGGACGGGTTAGTGTAAGGCTTCGGGTAAGGGTTAGGGTTAGGGGACGGGGACAGGGACGGGGACAGTTTAGGGGACAGGTTAGTGTACGACAACGGTTTAGGGTGAGCGTACGTGTTAGGGTACGGGTGTTAGCGTACGGGTTAGGATTAGGGGACGGGTTAGGGTAAGGCTTCGGGCAAGGGTTAGGGCTAGGGTTAGGGTTAGGGTTAGGGGACGGGGACAGTTTAGGGGACAGGTTAGGGTACGACAACGGTTTAGGGTGAGCGTACGTGTTAGGGTACAGGTTAGTGTTATCGTATGGGTTAGGATTAGGGGACGGGTTAGGGTAAGGCTTCGGGTAAGGGTTAGTGTGAGGGTTAGGGTTAGGGTTAGGGTTAGGAGACGGGGAAGGTTTAGGGGACAGGTTAGTGTATGACAACGATTTAGGGTGTACGTATGTGTTAGGGTACGGTTTAGTGTTAGCGTACGGGTTAGGATTAGGGGACGGTTTAGGGTAAGGCTTCGGGTAAGGGTTAGGGTTAGGTTTAAGGTTAGGGTTAGGGTTAGGGGACGGGGACGGTTTAGGGGACAGGTTATGGTACGACAACGGTTTATGGTGAGCGTACGTGTTAGGCTACGGGTAAGTGTTAGCGTACGGGTTAGGATTAGGGGACGGGTTATGGTAAGGCTTCGGGTAAGGGTTAGGGTCAGGGTTAGGGTTAGGGTTAGGGGACGGGGACGGTTTAGGGGACAGGTTAGGGTACGACAACGGTTTAGAGTGAGCGTACGTGTTAGGGTACGGGTTAGTGTTAGCGTACGGTTTAGGATTAGGGGACGGGTTAGGGTAAGGCTTCGGGTAAGGTTTAGGGTTAGGGTTAGGTTTAGGGTTAGGGTTAGGGGACAGGGACAGTTTAGGGGATAGGTTAGTGTATGACAACGGTTTCGGGTGAGAGTACGTGTTAGGGTACAGGTTAGTGTTATCGTATGGGTTAGGATTAGGGGACGGGTTAGGGTAAGGCTTCGGGTAACGGTTAGGGTTAGGGTTAGGGTTAGGGTTAGGGTTAGGGGACGGGGACGGTTTAGGGGACGGGTTAGGGTACGACAACGGTTTAGGGTGAGCGTACGTGTTAGGGTACGGGTTAGTGTTAGCGTACGGGTTAGGATTAGGGGAAGGGTTAGGGTAAGGCTTCGGGTAAGGGTTAGGGTTAGGGTTAGGGTTAGGGTTAGGGAACGGGGACGGTTTAGGGGACAGGTAGGGGTATGACAATGGTATAGGATGAGCGTACATGTTAGGGTACGGTTAGAGTTAGCATACGGGTTAGGATTAGGGGACGGTTTAGGGTAAGGCTTCGGGTAAGGGTTCGGTTTAGGGTTAGTTTTAGGGTTAGGTTTAGGTTTAGGGGACGGTGACGGTTTAGGGGACAGGTTAGGGTACGACAACGGTTTTGGGTGAGCCTACGTGTTAGGGTACGGGTTAGTGTTAGCGTACGGGTTAGGAATAGGGGACGGGTTAGGGTAAGGCTTCGGGTAAGGGTTAGGGTTAGTGTTAGGGTTAGGGTTAGGGGACGGGGACGGTTTAGGGGACAGGTTAGAATATGACAACGGTTTAGGGTCAGCGTATGTGTTAGGGTACGGGTTAGTGTTAGCGTACGAGTTTGGATTAGGGGACGGGTTAGGGTAAGGCTTCGGGTAAGGGTTAGGGTTAAGGTTAGGTTTATGGTTAGGGTTAGGGAACGGGGACGGTTTAGGGGACAGGTTATTGTACGACAACGGTTTAGGGTGAGCGTACGTGTTAGGGTACGGGTTAGAGTTAGCATACGGGTTAGGATTAGGGGACGGGTTAGGGTAAGGCTTCGGGTAAGTGTTAGAGTTAGGGTTAGGGTTAGGGTTAGGGTTAGGCGACGGGGACGGTTCAAGGGACAGGTTAGGGTACGAAAACCGTTTAGGGTGAGTGTACGTGTTAGGGTACAGGTTAGTGTTAGCGTACGGGTTAGGTTTAGGGGACGGGTTAGGGTAAGGCTTCAGGTAAGGTTTAGGGTTAGGGTTAGGGTTAGGGTTAGGGGATGGGGACGGTTTAGGGGACAGGTTAGTGTACGAAAACGGTTTATGTTGAGCGTACGTGTTAGGGTACAGGTTAGTGTTATCGTATGGGTTAGGATTAGGGGACGGGTTAGGGTAAGGCTTCGGGTAAGGGTTAGTGTGAGGGTTAGGGTTAGGGTTAGGGTTAGGAGACGGGGATGGTTTAGGGGACAGGTTAGTGTATGACAACGGTTTAGGGTGTACGTATGTGTTAGGGTACGGTTTAGTGTTAGCGTACGGGTTAGGATTAGGGGACGGGTTAGGGTAAGGCTTCGGGTAAGGGTTAGGGTTAGGTTTAAGGTTAGGGTTAGGGTTAGGGGACGGGGATGGTTTAGGGGACAGGTTATGGTACGACAACGGTTTATGGTGAGCGTACGTGTTAGGCTACGGGTTAGTGTTAGCGTACGGGTTAGGATTAGGGGACGGTTTATGGTAAGGCTTCAGGTAAGGGTTAGGGTTAGGGTTAGGGTTAGGGTTAGGGGACGGGGACGGTTTAGGGGACAGGTTAGGGTACGACAACGGTTTAGGGTGAGCGTACGTGTTAGGGTACGGGTTAGTGTTATCGTATGGGTTAGGATTAGGGTACGGTTTACGGTAAGGCTGCGGATAAGGGTTAGGGTTAGGGTTAGGTTTAGGGTTAGGGTGAGGGGACGGGGACGGTTTAGGGGACAGGTTAGTGTACGACAACGGTTTAGGGTGAGCGTACGTGTTAGGGTATGGGTTAGTGTTAGCGTACGGTTTAGGATTAGGGGACGGTTTAGGGTAAGGCTTCGGGTAAGATTTAGGGCTAGGGTTAGGTTTAGGGTTAGGGTTAGGGGACGGGGACAGTTTAGGGGACAGGTTAGTGTATGACAACGGTTTCGGGTGAGAGTACGTGTTAGGGTACAGGTTAGTGTTATCGTATGGGTTAGGATTAGGGGACGGGTTAGGGTAAGTCTTCGGGTAAGTGTTAGTGTTAGGGTTAGGGTTAGGGTTAGGGTTAGCGGACGGGGACGGTTTAGTTGACAGGTTAGGGTACGACAACGGTTTAGGGTGAGCGTACGTGTTAGGGTACGGGTTAGTGTTATCGTACGGGATAGGATTAGGGGACGGGTTAGTGTAAGGCTTCGGGTAAGGGTTAGGGTTAGGGTTAGGGTTAGTGTTAGGGTTAGGGAACGGGGACGGTTTTGGGGACAGGTTAGGGTACGACAACAGTTTAGGGTGAGCGTACGTGTTAGGGTACGGGTTAGAGTTAGCATACGGGTTAGGATTAGGGGACGGTTTAGGGTAAGGCTTCGGGTAAGGGTACGGGTTAGGGGTAGGGTTAGGGTTAGGGTTAGGTTTAGGGGACGGTGACATTTTAGGGGACAGGTTAGGGTACGAAAACGGTTTAGGGTGAGCGTACGTGTTAGGGTACGGGTTAGTTTTGGCGTACGGTTTAGGATTAGGGGACGGGTTAGGGTAAGGCTTCGGGTAAGGGTTAGGGTTAGGGTTAGGGTTAGGGAACGGGGATGGTTTAGGGGACAGGTTAGGGTACGACAACGGTTTAGTGTGAGCGAACATGTTAGGGTACGGTTTAGAGTTAGTATACGGGTTAGGATTAGGGGACGGTTTAGGTTAAGGCTTCGGGTAAGTGTTCGGGTTAGGGTTAGGGTTAGGGTTAGGGTTAGGAAACGGGGAAGGTTTAGGGGACAGGTTAGTGTATGACAACGGTTTAGGGTGTGCGTATGTGTTAGGGTACGGTTTAGTGTTAGCGTACGGGTTAGGATTAGGGGACGGGTAATGGTAAGGCTTCGGGTAAGGTTTAGGGTTAGGGTTAGGGTTAGGGTTAGGGGACGGGGACGGTTTAGGGGACAGGTTAGGGTACTACAATGGTTTAGGTTGAACGTACGTGTTAGGGTACGGGTTAGTGTTATCATATGGGTTAGGATTAGGGAACGGTTTAAGGTAAGGCTTCGGGTAAGGGTTAGGGTTAGGGTTAGGGTTAGGGTTAGGGGACGGGGACGGTTTAGGGGACAGGTTACTGTATGACAACGGTTTAGGGTGAGCGTACGTGTTAGGGTACGGGTTAGTGTTAGCGTACGGGTTAGGATTAGGGGACGGGTTAGGGTAAGGCTTCGGGTAAGGTTTAGGGTTAGGGTTAGGGTTAGGGTTAGGGGACGGGGACAGTTTAGGGGACAGGTTAGTGTATGACAACGGTTTAGGGTGAGCGTACGTGTTAGGGTACAAGTTAGTGTTATCGTATGGGTTAGGATTAGGGGACGGGTTAGGGTAAGGCTTCGGGTAACGGTTAGGGTTAGGGTTAGGGTTAGGGGACGGGGACGGTTTTGGGGACGGGTTAGGGTACGACAACGGTTTAGGGTGAGCGTACGTGTTAGGGTACGGGTTAGTGTTAGCGTACGGGTTAGGATTAGGGGAAGGGTTAGGGTAAGGCTTCGGGTAAGCGTTAGGGTTAGGGTTAGGGTTAGGGTTAGGGAACGGGGACGGTTTAGAGGACAGGTTAGGGTACGACAACGGTTTAGGGTGAGCGTACGTGTTAGGGTACGGTTAGAGTTAGCATACGGGTTAGGATTAGGGGACGGTTTAGGGTAAGGCTTCGGGTAAGGGTTCGGGTTAGGGTTAGGGTTAGGGTTAGGGATAGGGTGAGGTGACGGTGACGGTTTAGGTGACAGGTTAGGGTACGACAACAGTTGAGGGTGAGCGTACGTGTTAGGGTACGGGTTAGTGTTAGCGTACGGGTTAGGATTAGTGGACGGGTTAGGGTAAGGGTTCGGGTAAGGGTTAGGGTTAGGGTTAGTGTTAGGGTTAGGGTTAGGGTTAGGGGACGGTTTAGGTGACAGGTTAGGGTACGACAGTGGTTTAGGGTGAGCGTAAGTGTTAGGGTACGGGTTAGTGTTAGCGTATGGGTTAGGATTAGGGGACGAGTTAGGGTAAGGCTTCGGGGTAAGTGTTAGGGTTAGGGTTAGGGTTAGGGTTAGGGAATGGGGACGGTTTAGGGGACAGGTTAGGGTACGACAACGGTTTAGGGTGAGCATACGTGTTAGGGTATGGGTTAGTGTTATCCTACGGGTTAGGATTAGGGGACGGGTTAGGGTAAGGCTTCGGGTATGTGTTAGGGTTAGGGTTAGGGTTAGGGTTAGGGGACGGGGATGGGGACGGTTTAGGGGACAGGTTCGTGTACGACAAAGGTATAGGGGGAGCGTACGTGTTAGGGTACGGGTTAGTGTTAGCGTACGGGTTAGGATTAGGGGACTGGTTAGGGTAAGGCTTCGGGTAAGGTTTAGTGTTAGGGTTGGGGTTTGGGATAGGGGACGGGGACGGTTTAGGGGACAGGTTAGGGTACGAGAACGGTTTAGGGTGAGCGTACATGTTAGGGCATGGGTTAGTGTTATCATATGGGTTAGCATTAGGGTACGGGTTATGGTAAGGCTTCGGGTAAGGGTTAGGGTTAGGGTTAGGATTAGGGTTAGGGGACGGGGTTGGTTTAGGGGACAGGTTAGGATACGAAAACGGTTTAGGGTGAGCGTACGTGTTAGGGTACGGGTTAGTGTTAGCGTACGGGTTAGGATTAGAGGACGGGTTAGGGTAAGGCTTCGGGTAAGGGTTAGGGTTAGGGTTAGGGTTAGGGTTAGGGTTAGGGTTAGGGGACGGTTTAGGGGACAGGTTAGTGTACGACAACGTTTTAGGGTGTGCGTATGTGTTAGGGTACGGTTTAGTGTTAACGTACGGGTTAGGATTAGGGGACGGGTTATGGTAAGGCTTCGGGTACTGGTTAGGGTTAGGTTTAGGGTTAGGGGACGGGGACGGTTTAGCGGACTGGTTAGGGTACGACAACGGTTTAGGGTGAGTGTACGTGTAAGAGTACGGGTTAGTGTTAGCGTACGGGTTAGGATTAGGGGAAGGGTTAGTGTAAGGCTTCGGGTAAGTGTTAGGTTTAGGGTTAGGGTTAGGGGACGGGGACGGTTTAGGGGACAGGTTAGGGTACGACAACGGTTTAGGGTGAGCATACGTGTTAGGGTTCGGGTTAGTGTTAGCCTACGTGTTAGGATTAGGGGACAGGTTAGGGTAAGGCTTCGGGTAAGGGTTAGGGTTAGGGTTAGGGTTAGGTTTAGGGGATGGGGATGGGGACGGTTTAGGGGACATGTTCGTGTACGACAATGGTTTAGGGTGAGCGTACGTGTTAGGGTACGGGTTAGTGTTAGCGTACGGGTTAGGATTAGGGGACGGTTTAGGGTAAGGCTTCGGGTAAGGTTTAGGTTTAGGGTTAGGGTTAGGGTTAGGGGACGGGGACGGTTTAGGGGACAGGTTAGGGTACGACAACGGTTTAGGGTGAACGTACGTGTTAGGGTACGGGTTAGTGTTAGCGTACGGGTTAGGTTTAGGGGACGGTTTAGGGTAAGGCTTCGGGTAAGGGTTAGGTTTAGGGTTAGGATTAGGGTTAGCGTTACGGGATGGGAATGGTTTAGGGGACAGTTTAGGGTACGACAATGGTTTAGGGTGAGCGTACGTGTTATGGTACGGGTTAGTGTTAGCCTACGGGTTAGGATTAAGGGACGGTTTAGAGTAAGGCTTCGGGTAAGGGTGATAGTTAGGGTTAGGGTTAGGGTTAGGGTTAGGGGACGGCGACGGTTTAGGGGACAGGTTAGGGTACGACAACTGTTTAGGGTGAGTGTACGTGTTAGGGTATGGGTTAGTGTTAGCGTACGGGTTAGGATTAGGGGACGGGTAAGTGTAAGGCTTCGGGTAAGGGTTAGGGTTACGGTTAGGGTTAGGGTTAGGGGACGGGGATGGTTCAGGGGACTGGTTAGGGTACGACAACGTTTCAGGGTGAGCGTACGTGTTAGGATACGGGTTAGAGTTAGCGTATGGGTTAGGATTAGGTGACGGGTTAGGGTAAGGCTTCGGGTAAGGGTTAGGGTTAGGGTTAGGGGACGGGGACGCGTACGGTTTAGGAGACAGGTTAGGGTACGATAATGGTTTAGGGTGAGCGTACCTGTTAGGGTACGGGTTAGTGTTAGCGTACGTGTTAGGATTACGGGACGGGTTAGGTTAAGGCTTCGGGTAAGGGTTAGGGTTAGGGTTAGGGTTAGGGTTAGGGTTAGGTTTAGGGGACGGGGACGGTTTAGCGGACAGGTTAGGGTACGACAACTGTTTAGGGTGAGCGTACGTGTTAGGGTACGGGTTATTGTTAGCGTACGTGTTAGGATTAGGGGACGGGTTAGGGTAAGGCTTCGGGTAAGGGTTTGGGTTAGGGTTAGGGTTAGGGTTAGGGGACGGGGACGGGGACGGTTTAGGGGACAGTTTAGGGTACGACAACGGTTTAGGGTGACCGTACGTGTTAGGGTACGGGTTAGTGTTAGCGTACAGGTTAGGCTTACGGGACGGGTTAGGGTAAAGCTTCAGGTAAGGTTTAGGGTTATGGTCAGGTTTAGGGTTAGGGTTAGGTGACGGGGACGGTTTAGGGGACAGGTTAGGGTACGACAACGCTTTAGGGTGAGCGTACTTGTTAGGGTATGGGTTAGTGTTAGCGTACGGGTTACGATTAGGGGACGGGTTAGGGTAAGGCTTCGGGTAAGTGTTAAGGTTAGGGTTAGGGTTAGGGTTAGGGGACGGGGACGGTTTAGGGGACAGGTTAGGGTCCGACAACGGTTTAGGGTGAGCGTACGTGTTAGGGTGCGGGTTATTGTTTGCGTACGGGTTAGTATTAGGGGACGGGTTAGGGTAAGGCTTCGGGTAAGGGTTAGGGTTAGGGTTAGGGTTAGGGGACGGGGACGGGGATGGTTTAGGGGACATGTTAGGGTACGACAACGGTTTAGGGTGAGCGTACGTGTTAGAGTACGGTTTAGTGTTAGCGTACGGGTTAGGATTAGGGGACGGGTTAGGGTAAGGCTTCGGATAAGGGTTAGGGTTAGGGTTAGGGGACGGGGACGGTTTAGGGGACAGGTTAGGGTACGACAACAGTTTAGGGTGAGCGTACGTGTTAGGGTACGGGTTAGTGTTAGCGTACGTGTTAGGATTACGGGACGGGTTAGGTTAAGGCTTCGGTTAAGGGTTAGGGTTAGGGTTAGGGTTAGGGTTAGGGTTAGGTTTAGGGGATGGGGACGGTTTAGCGGACAGGTTAGGGTACGACAACTGTTTAGGGTGAGCGTACGTGTTAGGGTACGGGTTATTGTTAGCGTACGTGTTAGGATTAGGGGACGGGTTAGGGTAAGGCTTCGGGTAAGGGTTTGGGTTAGGGTTAGGGTTAGGGTTAGGGGACGGGGACTGGGACGGTTTAGGGGACAGTTTAGGGTACGACAACGGTTTAGGGTGACCGTACGTGTTAGGGTACGGGTTAGTGTTAGCGTACAGGTTAGGCTTACGGGACGGGTTAGGGTAAAGCTTCAGGTAAGGTTTAGGGTTATGGTCAGGTTTAGGGTTAGGGTTAGGGGACGGGGACGGTTTAGGGGACAGGTTAGGGTACGACAACGTTTTAGGGTGAGCGTACTTGTTAGGGTATGGGTTAGTGTTAGCGTACGGGTTACGATTAGGGGACGGGTTAGGGTAAGGCTTCGGGTAAGTGTTAAGGTTAGGGTTATGGTTAGGGTTAGGGGACGGGGATGGTTTAGGCGACAGGTTAGGGTCCGACAACGGTTTAGGGTGAGCGTACGTGTTAGGGTATGGGTTATTGTTTGCGTACGGGTTAGTATTAGGGGACGGGTTAGGGTAAGGCTTCGGGTAAAGGTTAGGGTTAGGGTTAGGGTTAGGGGACGGGGACGGGGATGGTTTAGGGGACAGGTTAGGGTACGACAACGGTTTAGGGTGAGCGTACGTGTTAGAGTACGATTTAGTGTTAGCGTACGGGTTAGGATTAGGGGACGGGTTAGGGTAAGGCTTCGGGTAAGGGTTAGGGTTAGGGTTAGGGGACGGGGACGGGGACGTTTTAGGGGACAGGTTAGGGTACGACAACAGTTTACGGTGAGCGTACGTGTTAGGGTACGTGTTAGTGTTAGCGTACGGGTTAGGATTAGGGGACGGGTTAGGGTAATGCTTCGGATAAGGGTTAGGGTTAGGGTTAGGGTTAGCGTTAGGGTTACGGGACGGGGACGGTTTAGGGGACAGGTTAGGATACGACAACTGTTTAGGGTGAGCATACGTGTTAGGGTACGGGTTAGTGATAGCCTACGGGTTAGGATAAGGGGACGGTTAGTGTAAGGCTTCGGGAAAGTGTTAGGGTTAGGATTAGGGTTAGGGTTAGGGGACGGGGACGGGCACGGTTTAGGGGACAGGTTAGTGTACGACAACGGTTTAGGGTGAGCGTAAGTGTTAGGGTACGGGTTAGTGTTAGCGTACGGGTTAGGATTAGGGGACGGTTTAGGGTAAGGCTTCGGGTAAGGTTTAGGGTTAGGGTTAGGGTTAGGGTTAGGGTTAGGTGACGGGGACGGTTTAGGGGACAGGTTAGGGTACGACAACGGTTTAGGGTGAGTGTACGTGTTAGGGTACGGGTTAGTGTTAGCGTACGTGTTAGGATTACGGGACGGTTTAGTGTAAGGCTTCGGGTAAGGGTTTGGGTTAGGGTTAGGGTTAGGGGACGGGGACGGGGACGGTTTAGGGGACAGGTTAGGGTACGACAACGGTTTAGGGTGAGCGTACGTGTTAGGATACTGGTTAGTGTTAGCGTACGGGTTAGGATTATGTGACGTGTTAGGGTAAGGCTTCAGGTAAGGGTTAGGGTTAGGGTCAGGTTTAGGGTTAGGGTTAGGGGACGCGGACGGTTTCGGGGACAGGTTAGGGTACGACAACGGTTTAGGGTGAGCGTACGTGTTAGGGTACGGGTTAGTGTTAGCGTACGGGTTAGGATTAGGGGACGGGTTAGGGTAAGGCTTCGGGTAAGTGTTAGGGTTAGGGTTAGGGTTAGGGTTAGGGGATGGGGACGGTTTAGGGGACAGGTTAGGGTACGACAACTGTTTAGGATGAGCGTACGTGTTAGGGTACGGGTTATTGTTAGCGTACGGGTTAGGATTAGGGGACGGGTTAGGGTAAGGCTTCGGGTAAGGGTTAGGGTTAGGGTTAGGTTTAGGGTTAGGGTTAGGGGACGGGGACGCTTTAGGGGACATGTTACGGTACGACAACGGTTTAGGGTGAGCGTACGTGTTGGGGTACGGGTTAGAGTTAGCGTACGGGTTAGGATTAGGTGACGGGTTAGGGTAAGGTTCGGGTAAGGGTTAGGGTTAGGGTTAGGGTTAGGGTTAGGGGACGGGGACGGTTTAGGGTGAGCGTACGTGTTAGAGTATGGTTTAGTGTTATCGTACGGGTTAGGATTAGGGGACGGGTTAGGGTAAGGCTTCGGGTAAGGTTTAGGTTTAGGGTTAGGGTTAAGCCACGGGGACGGTTTAGGGGACAGGTTAGGGTACGACAACAGTTTAGGGTGAGCATACGTGTTAGGGTACGGGTTAGTGATAGCCTACGGGTTAGGATTAGGGGACGGGTTAGTGTAAGGCTTCGGGTAAGGGTTAGGGTTAGGGTTAGGGTTAGCGTTAGCGTTAGGGGACGGGTACGGTTTAGGGGATAGGTTAGGGTACGACAACTGTTTAGGGTGAGCATACGTGTTAGGGTACGGGTTAGTGATAGCCTACGGGTTAGGATTAGGGGACGGGTTAGTGTAAGGCTTCGGGTAAG
>NW_027077551.1:0-83000 GCF_963924675.1 Phocoena phocoena
CGGCATAGTGAGTGGATGCAGGTACGGTGATTCTACGTGAACTACGTCACACAGAAAAAGAAACATCATAAGATATCACTAATACACGGAATGTAAACTTGACTACACATGAACTGTATTACAAAACAGAACAGGGTCTCAAATTTAGAAAACCAACTAGTGCTTGCTTATGGGGAACGGTGCCTTGGGGTGCTGCATAAAACCAGAGACTGAAATTAGCACAGATAACATTCCATAAGCCAAATATGTAATAGACAAGACCTACTCCTTGCTCAACGAAATGGAACCAACACCACATATTCAACGCCTAGGAATATACCTGACTAGGAAGAATCTAAAAACCCATGGATATATATGTCTCCGTAAGAGAATCAAGCGTGTGTACAGCGGCCGAAACGCAGCAGTGAAAATCCGATAAATCCCATTATCAAAATAAATTTCGAAAACAAAACACAAAGACAGTGAAATAGAGAGCAATTCTTAAATAATTCACTCAGGGCATGTGATGCAACCGGGATTGACCACATCTACACCCAGAGCTGGTTGAGACATAAGCCTGGACACTTCAGGCTGATAGCATTGGTGAGTTTCGGTGAGCAAATGCAGACCCTTTGCAGTCATACTGCATGGTACCCATTCCATGGGTCCCAACTCTCCAGGTTCAAGGGATTCTTCCTCCAGCTAAAACATGTATGGGAAACCCAGAGTATCGTCCACCGTGTGATTGGGAAACGATTTAAAATGCATCTCAGTTTTCGTATCCTGGTCCTCGGGTTCACCATTCCAGATGCTTTACTAACACTCTCCCCGCTTGGAGAGTCAGTGCGTTTAACCTCCTGTTTGGCACAGCTTGCAATTTCTGTGCAAGATGAACAGGAATAGGGAGAACCAATGAGAGACTAGATGTAGGTGTCTGCACGGGCAAATGTAACGCTCATTGCCCACCAGGAAGAGGAATTAAACAAAGGCTCAGCGTGCCCTGCTGAAAACAGATTAGGGCCTGAAGCAATCCTGCGGTTTTGTGCCCAGCTCACAAGAAAGCGAGTTGAAGAAAGGAGCTCAGGGGCACTGTAATTCACAAACCTGCAGAGTCATAAATGACAGCTATCCTCCAAAAATATATTGAAGTAAGCCTGCGAAGGGGACTTGAAAGCGGGGCAGAATTTCAGGAAAACGATTGCAGGGGTTAGACTGGAATTGCCCTGAAAGCATAGGAAAAGAGGCAGAACGTTGACAATGATGCACTTGGCCAAAAAGGGCATATGCGTTTTTTCCTGAATATATTCAGGAAAAAACGCATACGCCCTTTTTGGCCAACCAAGCAAGCCTGTAAAGGAAATCTGCACTACAATGAAGTCTCACTGCCCCCCGGGCAAAAGGGCCATCTGAAAAAAGTGTAAAATCCAGAAAGGTAGGACAGGATATGGAGAACAGGGAGCCTTGTTATGCTGATTGTCAGGATGTAAATTGCCAGCAGCCACCCTGGAGAAGTGTATGGTGTTTCCTGAAACACGTAATAAACAAAGCAACACAGCCTATGGCACTTCCACTTATGGTCCTATAGCTTACGGAAATTAAAATCAAAAACAGACAGCCACCCCAATATTTGGGACGGCTGTGTTCACAAGAAGCTCGTCTACAGTATCAGGTAAATATCCCAGAAAGCAAAAAATGGATAAAGAAGTTGTGGCACGTACGTACAATGCAATATCACTCAGCAATGAAATCTGTGTCATCAGGCCCGTAGCGGCATAGTGAGTGGATGCAGGTACGGTGATTCTACGTGAACTACGTCACACAGAAAAAGAAACATCATAAGATATCACTAATACACGGAATGTAAACTTGACTACACATGAACTGTATTACAAAACAGAACAGGGTCTCAAATTTAGAAAACCAACTAGTGCTTGCTTATGGGGAACGGTGCCTTGGGGTGCTGCATAAAACCAGAGACTGAAATTAGCACAGATAACATTCCATAAGACAAATATGTAATAGACAAGACCTACTCCTTGCTCAACGAAATGGACCCAACACCACATATTCAACACCTAGGAATATACCTGACTAGGAAGAATCTTAAAACCCATGGATATATATGTCTCCGTAAGAGAATCAAGCGTGTGTACAGCGGCCGATACGCAGCAGTGAAAATCCGATAAATCCCATTATCAAAATAAATTTCGAAAGCAAAACACAAAGACAGTGAAATAGAGAGCAATTCTTAAATAATTCACTCAGGGCATGTGATGCAACCAGGATTGACCACATCTACACCCAGAGCTGGTTGAGACATAAGGCTGGACATTTCAGGCTGATAGCATTGGTGAGTTTCGGTGAGCAAATGCAGACCCTTTGAAGTCATACTGCATGGTACCTATTCCATGGGTCCCAACTCTTCAGGTTCAAGGGATTCTTCCTCCAGCTAAAACATGCATGGGAAACCCACAGTATGGTCCACTGTGTGATTGGGAAACGATTTAAAATGCATCTCAGTTTTCGTATCCTGGTCCTCGGGTTCACCATTCCAGATGCTTTACTAACACTCTCCCTGCTTGGAGAGTCAGTGCCTTTAACCTCCTGTTTGGCACAGCTTGCAATTTCTGTGCAAGATGAACAGGAATAGGGAGAACCAATGAGAGACTAGCTGTAGGTGTCTGCACGGGCAAATGTAACGCTCATTGCCGACCAGGAAGAGGAATTAACCAAAGGCTCAGTGTGCCCTGCCGGAAACAGATTAGGGCCTGAAGCAATCCTGCGGTTTTGTGCCCAGCTCACAAGAAAGCGAGTTGAAGAAAGGAGCTCAGGGGCACTGTAATTCACAAACCTGCAGAGTTATAAATGACAGCTATCCTCCAAAAATATATTGAAGTAAGCCTGCGAAGGGGACTTGAAAGCGGGGCAGAATTTCAGGAAAACGATTGCAGGGGGTAGACTGGAATTGCCCTGAAAGCATAGGAAAAGAGGCAGAACGTCGACAATGATGCACTTCGCCAAAAAGTGCGTATGCGTTTTTTCCTGAATATATTCAGGAAAAAACGCATACGCCCTTTTTGGCCAAGCAAGCAAGCCTGTAAAGGAAATCTGCACTACAATGGAGTCTCACTGCCCCCCCCTCCCCGGGCAAAAGGGCCATCTGAAAAAAGTGTAAAATCCAGAAATGTAGGACAGGATATGCAGAACAGGGAGCCTTGTTATGCTGATTGGCAGGATGTATATTGCCGGCAGCCACCCTGGAGAACTGTATGGTGTTTCCTGAAACACGTAAGAAACAAAGCAACACAGCCTATGGCACTTCCACATATGGTCCCATAGCTTACGGAAATTAAAATCAAAAACAGACAGCCACCCCAATATTTGGGACAACTGTGTTCACAAGAAGCTCCTCTACAGTATCAGGTAAATATCCCAGAAAGCAAAAAATAGATAAAGAAGTTGTGGCACGTACGTGCAATGCAATATCACTCAGCAATGAAATCTGTGTCATCAGGCCCGTAGCGGCATAGTGAGTGGATTCAGGTACGGTGATTCTACGTGAACTATGTCACACAGAAAAAGAAACATCATAAGATATCACTAATACATGGAATGTAAACTTGACTACACATGAACTGAATTACAAAACAGAACAGGGTCTCAAATTTAGAAAACCAACTAGTGCTTGCTTATGGGGAAAGGAGCCTTGAGGTGCTGCATAAAACCAGAGACTGAAATTAGCACAGATAACTTTCCATAAGCCAAATATGTAATAGACAAGACCTACTCCTTGCTCAACGAAATGGAACCAACACCACATATTCAACGCCTAGGAATATACCTGACTAGGAAGAATCTAAAAACCCATGGATATATATGTCTCCGTAAGAGAATCAAGCGTGTGTACAGCGGCCGAAACGCAGCAGTGAAAATCCGATAAATCCCATTATCAAAATAAATTTCGAAAACAAAACACAAAGACAGTGAAATAGAGAGCAATTCTTAAATAATTCACTCAGGGCATGTGATGCAACCGGGATTGACCACATCTACACCCAGAGCTGGTTGAGACATAAGCCTGGACACTTCAGGCTGATAGCATTGGTGAGTTTCGGTGAGCAAATGCAGACCCTTTGAAGTCATACTGCATGGTACCCATTCCATGGGTCCCAACTCTCCAGGTTCAAGGGATTCTTCCTCCAGCTAAAACATGCATGGGAAACCCAGAGTATCGTCCACCGTGTGATTGGGAAACGATTTAAAATGCATCTCAGTTTTCGTATCCTGGTCCTCGGGTTCACCATTCCAGATGCTTTACTAACACTCTCCCCGCTTGGAGAGTCAGTGCGTTTAACCTCCTGTTTGGCACAGCTTGCAATTTCTGTGCAAGATGAACAGGAATAGGGAGAACCAATGAGAGACTAGCTGTAGGTGTCTGCACGGGCAAATGTAACGCTCATTGCCCACCAGGAAGAGGAATTAAACAAAGGCTCAGCGTGCCCTGCTGAAAACAGATTAGGGCCTGAAGCAATCCTGCGGTTTTGTGCCCAGCTCACAAGAAAGCGAGTTGAAGAAAGGAGCTCAGGGGCACTGTAATTCACAAACATGCACAGTCATAAATGACAGCTATCCTCCAAAAATATATTGAAGTAAGCCTGCGAAGGGGACTTGAATGCGGGGCAGAATTTCAGGAAAACGATTGCAGGGAGTAGACTGGAATTGCCCTGAAAGCATAGGAAAAGAGGCAGAACGTTGACAATGATGCACTTGGCCAAAAAGGGCGTATGCGTTTTTTCCTGAATATATTCAGGAAAAAACGCATACGCCCTTTTTGGCCAACCAAGCAAGCCTGTAAAGGAAATCTGCACTACAATGAAGTCTCACTGCCCCCCGGGCAAAAGGGCCATCTGAAAAAAGTGTAAAATCCAGAAAGGTAGGACAGGATATGGAGAACAGGGAGCCTTGTTATGCTGATTGGCAGGATGTAAATTGCCAGCAGCCACCCTGGAGAAGTGTATGGTGTTTCCTGAAACACGTAAGAAACAAAGCAACACAGCCTATGGCACTTCCACTTATGGTCCTATAGCTTACGGAAATTAAAATCAAAAACAGACAGCCACCCCAATATTTGGGACGGCTGTGTTCACAAGAAGCTCGTCTACAGTATCAGGTAAATATCCCAGAAAGCAAAAAATGGATAAAGAAGTTGTGGCACGTACGTACAATGCAATATCACTCAGCAATGAAATCTGTGTCATCAGGCCCGTAGCGGCATAGTGAGTGGATGCAGGTACGGTGATTCTACGTGAACTACGTCACACAGAAAAAGAAACATCATAAGATATCACTAATACACGGAATGTAAACTTGACTACACATGAACTGTATTACAAAACAGAACAGGGTCTCAAATTTAGAAAACCAACTAGTGCTTGCTTATGGGGAAAGGTGCCTTGGGGTGCTGCATAAAACCAGAGACTGAAATTAGCACAGATAACTTTCCATAAGCCAAATATGTAATAGACAAGACCTACTCCTTGCTCAACGAAATGGAACCAACACCACATATTCAACGCCTAGGAATATACCTGACTAGGAAGAATCTAAAAACCCATGGATATATATGTCTCCGTAAGAGAATCAAGCGTGTGTACAGCGGCCGAAACGCAGCAGTGAAAATCCGATAAATCCCATTATCAAAATAAATTTCGAAAACAAAACACAAAGACAGTGAAATAGAGAGCAATTCTTAAATAATTCACTCAGGGCATGTGATGCAACCGGGATTGACCACATCTACACCCAGAGCTGGTTGAGACATAAGCCTGGACACTTCAGGCTGATAGCATTGGTGAGTTTCGGTGAGCAAATGCAGACCCTTTGAAGGCATACTGCATGGTACCCATTCCATGGGTCCCAACTCTCCAGGTTCAAGGGATTCTTCCTCCAGCTAAAACATGCATGGGAAAACCAGAGTATCGTCCACCGTGTGATTGGGAAACGATTTAAAATGCATCTCAGTTTTCGTATCCTGGTCCTCGGGTTCACCATTCCAGATGCTTTACTAACACTCTCCCCGCTTGGAGAGTCAGTGCGTTTAACCTCCTGTTTGGCACAGCTTGCAATTTCTGTGCAAGATGAACAGGAATAGGGAGAACCAATGAGAGACTAGCTGTAGGTGTCTGCAAGGGCAAATGTAACGCTCATTGCCCCCCAGGAAGAGGAATTAAACAAAGGCTCAGCGTGCCCTGCTGAAAACAGATTAGGGCCTGAAGCAATCCTGCGGTTTTGTGCCCAGCTCACAAGAAAGCGAGTTGAAGAAAGGAGCTCAGGGGCACTGTAATTCACAAACCTGCAGAGTCATAAATGACAGCTATCCTCCAAAAATATATTGAAGTAAGCCTGCGAAGGGGACTTGAAAGCGGGGCAGAATTTCAGGAAAACGATTGCAGGGAGTAGACTGGAATTGCCCTGAAAGCATAGGAAAAGAGGCAGAACGTTGACAATGATGCACTTGGCCAAAAAGGGCGTATGCGTTTTTTCCTGAATATATTCAGGAAAAAACGCATACGCGCCTTTTGGCCAACCAAGCAAGCCTGTAAAGGAAATCTGCACTACAATGAAGTCTCACTGCCCCCCGGGCAAAAGGGCCATCTGAAAAAAGTGTAAAATCCAGAAAGGTAGGACAGGATATGGAGAACAGGGAGCCTTGTTATGCTGATTGGCAGGATGTAAATTGCCAGCAGCCACCCTGGAGAAGTGTATGGTGTTTCCTGAAACACGTAAGAAACAAAGCAACACAGCCTATGGCACTTCCAATTATGGTCCTATAGCTTACGGAAATTAAAATCAAAAACAGACAGCCACCCCAATATTTGGGACGGCTGTGTTCACAAGAAGCTCGTCTACAGTATCAGGTAAATATCCCAGAAAGCAAAAAATGGATAAAGAAGTTGTGGCACGTACGTACAATGCAATATCACTCAGCAATGAAATCTGTGTCATCAGGCCCGTAGCGGCATAGTGAGTGGATGCAGGTACGGTGATTCTACGTGAACTACGTCACACATAAAAAGAAACATCATAAGATATCACTAATACACGGAATGTAAACTTGACTACACATGAACTGTATTACAAAACAGAACAGGGTCTCAAATTTAGAAAACCAACTAGTGCTTGCTTATGGGGAAAGGTGCCTTGGGGTGCTGCATAAAACCAGAGACTGAAATTAGCACAGATAACATTCCATAAGACAAATATGTAATAGACAAGACCTACTCCTTGCTCAACGAAATGGACCCAACACCACATATTCAACGCCTAGGAATATACCTGACTAGGAAGAATCTTAAAACCCATGGATATATATGTCTCCGTAAGAGAATCAAGCGTGTGTACAGCGGCCGATACGCAGCAGTGAAAATCCGATAAATCCCATTATCAAAATAAATTTCGAAAACAAAACACAAAGACAGTGAAATAGAGAGCAATTCTTAAATAATTCACTCAGGGCATGTGATGCAACCGGGATTGACCACATCTACACCCAGAGCTGGTTGAGACATAAGGCTGGACATTTCAGGCTGATAGCATTGGTGAGTTTCGGTGAGCAAATGCAGACCCTTTGAAGTCATACTGCATGGTACCTATTCCATGGGTCCCAACCCTTCAGGTTCAAGGGATTCTTCCTCCAGCTAAAACATGCATGGGAAACCCAGAGTATCGTCCACCGTGTGATTGGGAAACGATTTAAAATGCATCTCAATTTTCGAATCCTGCTCCTCGGGTTCACCATTCCAGATGCTTTACTAACCCTCTCCCCGCTTGGAGAGTCAGTGCCTTTAACCTCCTGTTTGGCACAGCTTGCAATTTCTGTGCAAGATGAACAGGAATAGGGAGAACCAATGAGAGACTAGCTGTAGGTGTCTGCACGGGCAAATGTAACGCTCATTGCCCACCAGGAAGAGGAATTAAACAAAGGCTCAGCGTGCCCTGCTGAAAACAGATTAGGGCCTGAAGCAATCCTGCGGTTTTGTGCCCAGCTCACAAGAAAGCGAGTTGAAGAAAGGAGCTCAGGGGCACTGTAATTCACAAACCTGCAGAGTCATAAATGACAGCTATCCTCCAAAAATATATTGAAGTAAGCCTGCGAAGGGGACTTGAAAGCGGGGCAGAATTTCAGGAAAACGATTGCAGGGAGTAGACTGGTATTGCCCTGAAAGCATAGGAAAAGAGGCAGAACGTTGACAATGATGCACTTGGCCAAAAAGGGCGTATGCGTTTTTTCCTGAATATATTCAGGAAAAAACGCATACGCCCTTTTTGGCCAACCAAGCAAGCCTGTAAAGGAAATCTGCACTACAATGAAGTCTCACTGCCCCCCGGGCAAAAGGGCCATCTGAAAAAAGTATAAAATCCAGAAAGGTAGGACAGGATATGGAGAACAGGGAGCCTTGTTATGCTGATTGGCAGGATGTAAATTGCCAGCAGCCACCCTGGAGAAGTGTATGGTGTTTCCTGAAACACGTAAGAAACAAAGCAACACAGCCTATGGCACTTCCACTTATGGTCCTATAGCTTACGGAAATTAAAATCAAAAACAGACAGCCACCCCAATATTTGGGACGGCTGTGTTCACAAGAAGCTCGTCTACAGTATCAGGTAAATATCCCAGAAAGCAAAAAATGGATAAAGAAGTTGTGGCACGTACGTACAATGCAATATCACTCAGCAATGAAATCTGTGTCATCAGGCCCGTAGCGGCATAGTGAGTGGATGCAGGTACGGTGATTCTACGTGAACTACGTCACACAGAAAAAGAAACATCATAAGATATCACTAATACACGGAATGTAAACTTGACTACACATGAACTGTATTACAAAACAGAACAGGGTCTCAAATTTAGAAAACCAACTAGTGCTTGCTTATGGGGAAAGGTGCCTTGGGGTGCTGCATAAAACCAGAGACTGAAATTAGCACAGATAACTTTCCATAAGCCAAATATGTAATAGACAAGACCTACTCCTTGCTCAACGAAATGGAACCAACACCACATATTCAACGCCTAGGAATATACCTGACTAGGAAGAATCTAAAAACCCATGGATATATATGTCTCCGTAAGAGAATCAAGCGTGTGTACAGCGGCCGAAACGCAGCAGTGAAAATCCGATAAATCCCATTATCAAAATAAATTTCGAAAACAAAACACAAAGACAGTGAAATAGAGAGCAATTCTTAAATAATTCACTCAGGGCATGTGATGCAACCGGGATTGACCACATCTACACCCAGAGCTGGTTGAGACATAAGCCTGGACACTTCAGGCTGATAGCATTGGTGAGTTTCGGTGAGCAAATGCAGACCCTTTGAAATCATACTGCATGGTACCCATTCCATGGGTCCCAACTCTCCAGGTTCAAGGGATTCTTCCTCCAGCTAAAACATGCATGGGAAACCCAGAGTATCGTCCACCGTGTGATTGGGAAACGATTTAAAATGCATCTCAGTTTTCGTATCCTGGTCCTCGGGTTCACCATTCCAGATGCTTTACTAACACTCTCCCCGCTTGGAGAGTCAGTTCGTTTAACCTCCTGTTTGGCACAGCTTGCAATTTCTGTGCAAGATGAACAGGAATAGGGAGAACCAATGAGAGACTAGCTGTAGGTGTCTGCACGGGCAAATGTAACGCTCATTGCCCACCAGGAAGAGGAATTAAACAAAGGCTCAGCGTGCCCTGCTGAAAACAGATTAGGGCCTGAAGCAATCCTGCGGTTTTGTGCCCAGCTCACAAGAAAGCGAGTTGAAGAAAGGAGCTCAGGGGCACTGTAATTCACAAACCTGCAGAGTTATAAATGACAGCTATCCTCCAAAAATATATTGAAGTAAGCCTGCGAAGGGGACTTGAAAGCGGGGCAGAATTTCAGGAAAACGATTGCAGGGGGTAGACTGGAATTGCCCTGAAAGCATAGGAAAAGAGGCAGAACGTCGACAATGATGCACTTGGCCAAAAAGGGCGTATGCGTTTTTTCCTGAATATATTCAGGAAAAAACGCATACGCCCTTTTTGGCCAACCAAGCAAGCCTGTAAAGGAAATCTGCACTACAATGAAGTCTCACTGCCCCCCGGGCAAAAGGGCCATCTGAAAAAAGTGTAAAATCCAGAAATGTAGGACAGGATATGGAGAACAGGTAGCCTTGTTATGCTGATTGGCAGGATGTAAATTGCCTGCAGCCACCCTGGAGAAGTGTATGGTGTTTCCTGAAACACGTAAGAAACAAAGCAACACAGCCTATGGCACTTCCACTTATGGTCCTATAGTTTACGGAAATTAAAATCAAAAACAGACAGCCACCCCAATATTTGGGACGGCTGTGTTCACAAGAAGCTCGTCTACAGTATCAGGTAAATATCCCAGAAAGCAAAAAATGGATAAAGAAGTTGTGGCACGTACGTACAATGCAATATCACTCAGCAATGAAATCTGTGTCATCAGGACCGTAGCGGCATAGTGAGTGGATGCAGGTACGGTGATTCTACGTGAACTACGATACACAGAAAAAGAAACATCATAAGATATCATTAATACACGGAATGTAAACTTGACTACACATGAACTGAATTACAAAACAGAACAGGGTCTCAAATTTAGAAAACCAACTAGTGCTTGCTTATGGGAAAAGGTGCCTTGGGGTGCTGCATAAAACCAGAGACTGAAATTAGCACAGATAACTTTCCATAAGCCAAATATGTAATAGACAAGACCTACTCCTTGCTCAACGAAATGGAACCAACACCACATATTCAACGCCTAGGAATATACCTGACTAGGAAGAATCTAAAAACCCATGGATATATATGTCTCCGTAAGAGAATCAAGCGTGTGTACAGCGGCCGAAACGCAGCAGTGAAAATCCGATAAATCCCATTATCAAAATAAATTTCGAAAACAAAACACAAAGACAGTGAAATAGAGAGCAATTCTTAAATAATTCACTCAGGGCATGTGATGCAACCGGGATTGACCACATCTACACCCAGAGCTGGTTGAGACATAAGCCTGGACACTTCAGGCTGATAGCATTGGTGAGTTTCGGTGAGCAAATGCAGACCCTTTGAAATCATACTGCATGGTACCCATTCCATGGGTCCCAACTCTCCAGGTTCAAGGGATTCTTCCTCCAGCTAAAACATGCATGGGAAACCCAGAGTATCTTCCACCGTGTGATTGGGAAACGATTTAAAATGCATCTCAGTTTTCGTATCCTGGTCCTCGGGTTCACCATTCCAGATGCTTTACTAACACTCTCCCCGCTTGGAGAGTCAGTTCGTTTAACCTCCTGTTTGGCACAGCTTGCAATTTCTGTGCAAGATGAACAGGAATAGGGAGAACCAATGAGAGACTAGCTGTAGGTGTCTGCACGGGCAAATGTAACGCTCATTGCCCACCAGGAAGAGGAATTAAACAAAGGCTCAGCGTGCCCTGCTGAAAACAGATTAGGGCCTGAAGCAATCCTGCGGTTTTGTGCCCAGCTCACAAGAAAGCGAGTTGAAGAAAGGAGCTCAGGGGCACTGTAATTCACAAACCTGCAGAGTTATAAATGACAGCTATCCTCCAAAAATATATTGAAGTAAGCCTGCGAAGGGGACTTGAAAGCGGGGCAGAATTTCAGGAAAACGATTGCAGGGGGTAGACTGGAATTGCCCTGAAAGCATAGGAAAAGAGGCAGAACGTCGACAATGATGCACTTGGCCAAAAAGGGCGTATGCGTTTTTTCCTGAATATATTCAGGAAAAAACGCATACGCCCTTTTTGGCCAACCAAGCAAGCCTGTAAAGGAAATCTGCACTACAATGAAGTCTCACTGCCCCCCGGGCAAAAGGGCCATCTGAAAAAAGTGTAAAATCCAGAAATGTAGGACAGGATATGGAGAACAGGGAGCCTTGTTATGCTGATTGGCAGGATGTAAATTGCCTGCAGCCACCCTGGAGAAGTGTATGGTGTTTCCTGAAACACGTAAGAAACAAAGCAACACAGCCTATGGCACTTCCACTTATGGTCCTATAGTTTACGGAAATTAAAATCAAAAACAGACAGCCACCCCAATATTTGGGACGGCTGTGTTCACAAGAAGCTCGTCTACAGTATCAGGTAAATATCCCAGAAAGCAAAAAATGGATAAAGAAATTGTGGCACGTACGTACAATGCAATATCACTCAGCAATGAAATCTGTGTCATCAGGACCGTAGCGGCATAGTGAGTGGATGCAGGTACGGTGATTCTACGTGAACTACGATACACAGAAAAAGAAACATCATAAGATATCATTAATACACGGAATGTAAACTTGACTACACATGAACTGAATTACAAAACAGAACAGGGTCTCAAATTTAGAAAACCAACTAGTGCTTGCTTATGGGAAAAGGTGCCTTGGGGTGCTGCATAAAACCAGAGACTGAAATTAGCACAGATAACTTTCCATAAGCCAAATATATAATAGACAAGACCTACTCCTTGCTCAACGAAATGGACCCAACACCGCATATTCAATGCCTAGGAATATACCTGACTAGGAAGAATCTTAAAACCCATGGATATATATGTCTCCATAAGAGAATCAAGCGTGTGTACAGCGGCCGAAACGCAGCAGTGAGAATCCGATAAATCCCATTATCAAAATAAATTTCGAAAACAAAACACAAAGACAGTGAAATACAGAGCAATTCTTAAATAATTCACTCAGGGCATGTGATGCAACCGCGATGGACCACATCTACACCCAGAGCTGGTTGAGACGTAAGGCTGGACACTTCAGGCTGATAGCATTGGTGAGTTTCGGTGAGCAAATGCAGACCCTTTGAAGTCATACTGCATGGTACCCATTCCATGGGTCCCAACTCTCCAGGTTCAAGGGATTCTTCCTGCAGCTAAAACATGCATGGGAAACCCAGAGTATCATCCACCGTGTGATTGGGAAACGATTTAAAATGCATCTCAGTTTTCGTATCCTGGTCCTCGGGTTCAACATTCCAGATGCTTTACTAACACTCTCCCCGCTTGGAGTGTCAGTGCCTTTAACCTCCTCTTTGGCACAGCTTGCAATTTCTGTGCAAGATGAACAGGAATAGGGAGAACCAATGAGAGACTAGCTGTAGGTGTCTGCACGGGCAAATGTAATGCTCATTGCCCCCCAGGAAGAGGAATTAAACAAAGGCTCAGCGTGCCCTGCTGAAAACAGATTAGGGCCTGAAGCAATCCTGCGGTTTTGTGCCCAGCTCACAAGAAAGCGAGTTGAATAAAGGAGCTCAGGGGCACTGTAATTCACAAACCTGCAGAGTTATAAATGACAGCTATCCTCCAAAAATATATTGAAGTAAGCCTGCGAAGGGGACTTGAAAGCGGGGCAGAATTTCAGGAAAATGATTGCAGGGGGTAGACTGGAATTGCCCTGAAAGCATAGGAAATGAGGCACAACGTCGACAATGATGCACTTGGCCAAAAAGGGCGTATGCGTTTTTTCCTGAATATATTCAGGAAAAAACGCATACGCCCTTTTTGACCAACCAAACAAGCATGTAAAGGAAATCTGCACTACAATGAAGTCTCACTGCCCCCCGGGCAAAAGGGCCATCTGAAAAAAGTGTAAAATCCAGAAAGGTACGACAGGATATGGAGAACAGGGAGCCTTGTTATGCTGATTGGCAGGATGTAAATTGCCAGCAGCCACCCTGGAGAAGTGTATGGTGTTTCCTGAAACACGTAAGAAACAAAGCAACACAGCCTATGGCACTTCCACTTATGGTCCTATAGCTTACTGAAATTAAAATCAAAAACAGACAGCCACCCCAATATTTGGGACGGCTGTATTCACAAGAAGCTCGTCTACAATATCAGGTAAATATCCCAGAAGGCAAAAAATGGATAAAGAAGTTGTGGCATGTACGTGCAATGCAGTATCACTCAGCAATGAAATCTGTGTCATCAGGCCCGTAGCGGCATAGTGAGTGGATGCAGATACGGTGATTCTTCGTGAACTACGTCACACAGAAAAAGAAACATCATAAGATATCACTAATACACGGAATGTAAACTTGACTACACATGAACTGAATTACAAAACAGAACAGGGTCTCAAATTTAGAAAACCAACTAGTGCTTGCTTATGGGAAAAGGTGCCTTGGGGTGCTGCATAAAACCAGAGACTGAAATTAGCACAGATAACTTTCCATAAGCCAAATATGTAATAGACAAGACCTACTACTTGCTCAACGAAATGGACCCAACACCACATATTTAACGCCTAGGAATATACCTGACTAGGAAGAATCTTAAAACCCATGGATATATATGTCTCCGTAAGAGAATCAAGCGTGTGTACAGCGGGCGAAACGCAGCAGTGAAAATTCGATAAATCCCATTATCAAAATAAATTTCGAAAACAAAACACAAAGACAGTAAAATAGAGAGCAATTCTTAACTAATTCACTCAGGGCATGTGATGCAACCGGGATTGACCACATCTACACCCAGAGCTGGTTGACACATAAGGCTGGACACTTCAGGCTGATAGCATTGGTGAGTTTCGGTGAGCAAATGCAGACCCTTTGAAGTCATACTGCATGGTACCCATTCCATGGGTCCCAACTCTCCAGGTTCAAGGGATTCTTCCTCCAGCTAAAACATGCATGGGAAACACAGAGTATCATCCACCGTGTGATTGGGAAACGATTTAAAATGCATCTCAGTTTTCGTATCCTGGTTCTCGGGTTCACCATTCCAGATGCTTTACTAAAACTCTCCCCGCTTGGAGAGTCAGTGCCTTTAAACTCCTGTTTGGCACAGCTTGCAATTTCTGTGCAAGATGAACAGGAATAGGGAGAACCAATGAGAGACTAGCTGTAGGTGTATGCACGGGCAAATGTAACACTCATTGCCCACCAGGAAGAGGAATTAAAGAAAGGCTCAGCGTGCCCTGCCGGAAACAGATTAGGGCCTGAAGCAATCCTGCGGTTTTGTGCCCAGCTCACAAGAAAGCGAGTTGAAGAAAGGAGCTCAGGGGCACTGTAATTCACAAACCTGCAGAGTTATAAATGACAGCTATCCTCCAAAAATATATTGAAGTAAGCCTGCGAAGGGGACTTGAAAGCGGGGCAGAATTTCAGGAAAACGATTGCAGGGGGTAGACTGGAATTGCCCTGAAAGCATAGGAAAAGAGGCAGAACGTCGACAATGATGCACTTGGCCAAAAAGGGCGTATGCGTTTTTTCCTGAATATATTCAGGAAAAAACGCATACGTCCTTTTTGGCCAACCAAGCAAGCCTGTAAAGGAAATCTGCACTACAATGAAGTCTCACTGCCCCCCGGGCAAAAGGGCCATCTGAAAAAAGTGTAAAATCCAGAAATGTAGGACAGGATATGGAGAACAGGGAGCCTTGTTATGCTGATTGGCAGGATGTAAATTGCCAGCAGCCACCCTGGAGAAGTGTATGGTGTTTCCTGAAACACGTAAGAAACAAAGCAACACAGCCTATGGCAATTGCACTTATGGTCTTATTCCTTAGGGAAATTAAAATCAAAAACAGAGAGCCACCCCAAAGTTTGGGATGGCTGTGTTCCCAAGAAGCTCGTCTACAGTACCAGGTAAATATTCCAGAAAGCAAAAAATGGATAAAGAAGTTGTGGCACGTACGTGCAATGCAATATCACTCAGCAATGAAATCTGTGTCATCAGGCCCGTAGCGGCATAGTGAGTGGATGCAGGTACGGTGATTCTACGTGAACTACGTCACACAGAAAAAGAAACATCATAAGATATCACTAATACACGGAATGTAAACTTGACTACACATGAACTGAATTACAAAACAGAACAGGGTCTCAAATTTAGAAAACCAACTAGTGCTTGCTTATGGGGAAAGGTGCCTTGGGGTGCTGCATAAAACCAGAGACTGAAATTAGCACAGATAACTTTCCATAAGCCAAATATGTAATAGACAAGACCTACTCCTTGCTCAACGAAATGGACTCAACACCACATATTCAACGCCTAGGAATATACCTGACTAGGAAGAATCTTAAAACCCATGGATATATATGTCTCCGTAAGAGAATCAAGCGTGTGTACAGCGGCCGAAACGCAGCAGTGAAAATCCGATAAATCCCATTATCAAAATAAATTTCGAAAACAAAACACAAGGACAGTGAAATCGAGAGCAATTCTTAACTAATTCACTCAGGGCATGTGATGCAACCGGGATTGACCACATCTACACCCAGAGCTGGTTGAGACATAAGGCTGGACACTTCAGGCTGATAGCATTGCTGAGTTTCGGTGAGCAAATGCAGACCCTTTGAAGTCATACTGCATGGTACCCATTCCATGGGTCCCAACTCTCCAGGTTCAAGGCATTCTTCCTCCAGCTAAAACATGCATGGGAAACCCAGAGTATCGTCCACCGTGTGATTGGGAAACGATTTAAAATGCATCTCAGTTTTTGTATCCTGGTCCTCGGGTTCACCATTCCAGATGCTTTACTAACACTCTCCCCGCTTGGAGAGTCAGTGCCTTTAACCTCCTCTTTGGCACAGCTTGCAATTTCTGTGCAAGATGAACAGGAATAGGGAGAACCAATGAGAGAATAGCTGTAGGTGTCTGCACGGGCAAATGTAACGCTCATTTCCGACCAGGAAGAGGAATTAAACAAAGGCTCCGTGTGCCCTGCTGAAAACAGACTAGGGCCTGAAGCAATTCTGCGGTTTTGTGCCCAGCTCACAAGAAAGCGAGTTGAAGAAAGGAGCTCAGGGGCACTGTAATTCACAAACCTGCAGAGTTATAAATGACAGCTATCCTCCAAAAATATATTGAAGTAAGCCTGCGAAGGGGACTTGAAAGCGGGGCAGAATTTCAGGAAAACGATTGCAGGGGTAGACTGGAATTGCCCTGAAAACATAGGAAAAGAGGCAGAACGTCGACAATGATGCACTTGGCCAAAAAGGGCGTAGGAAAAAACGCATACGCCCTTTTTGGCCAACCAAGCAAGCCTGTAAAGGAAATCTGCACTACAATGAAGTCTCACTGCCCCCCGGGCAAAAGGGCCATCTGAAAAAAGTGTAAAATCCAGAAATGTAGGACAGGATATGGAGAACAGGGAGCCTTGTTATGCTGATTGGCAGGATGTAAATTGCCAGCAGCCACCCTGGAGAAGTGTATGGTGTTTCCTGAAACATGTAACAAACAAAGCAACACAGCCTATGGCACTTCCACTTATGGTCCTATAGCTTACGGAAATTAAAATCAAAAACAGACAGCCACCCCAATATTTGGGACGGCTGTGTTCCCAAGAAGCTCGTCTACAGTACCAGGTAAATATCCCAGAAAGCAAAAAATGGATAAAGAAGTTGTGGCACGTACGTGCAATGCAGTATCACTCAGCAATGAAATCTGTGTCATCAGGCCCGTAGCGGCATAGTGAATGGATGCAGGTACGGTGATTCTACGTGAACTACGTCACACAGAAAAAGAAACATCATAAGATATCACTAATACACGGAATGTAAACTTGACTACACATGAACTGAATTACAAAACAGAACAGGGTCTCAAATTTAGAAAACCAACTAGTGCTTGCTTATGGGGAAAGTTGCGTTGGGGTGCTGCATAAAACCAGAGACTGAAATTAGCACTGATAACATTCCATAAGCCAAATATGTAATAGACAAGACCTACTCCTTGCTCAACGAAATGGACTCAACACCACATTTTCAACGCCTAGGAATATACCTGACTAGGAAGAATCTTAAAACCCATGGATATATATGTCTCCGTAAGAGAATCAAGCGTGTGTACAGCGGCCGATACGCAGCAGTGAAAATCCGATAAATCCCATTATCAAAATAAATTTCGAAAACAAAACACAAAGACAGTGAAATAGAGAGCAATTCTTAAATAATTCACTCAGGGCATGTGATGCAACCGGGATTTACCACATCTACACCCAGAGCTGGTTGAGACATAAGGCTGGACACTTCAGGCTGATAGCATTGGTGAGTTTCGGTGAGCAAATGCAGACCCTTTGAAGTCATACTGCATGGTACCCATTCCATGGGTCCCAACTCTCCAGGTTCAAGGGATTCTTCCTCCAGCTAAAACATGCATAGGAAACCCAGAGTATCATCCACCGTGTGATTGGGAAACGATTTAAAATGCATCTCAGTTTTCGTATCCTGGTCCTCGGGTTCACCATTCCAGATGCTTTACTAACACTCTCCCTGCTCGGAGAGTCAGTGCCTTTAACCTCCTGTTTGGCACAGTTTGCAATTTCTGTGCAAGATGAACAGGAATAGGGAGAACCAATGAGAGACTAGCTGTAGGTGTCTGCACGGGCAAATGTAACACACATTTCCCACCAGGAAGAGGAATTAACCAAAGGCTCAGCATGCCCTGCCAGAAACAGATTAGGGCCTGAAGCAATCCTACGGTTTTGTGCCCAGCTCACAAGAAAGCGAGTTGAAGAAAGGAGCTCAGGGGCACTGTAATTCACAATCCTGCAGAGTTATAAATGACAGCTATCCTGCAAAAATATATTGAAGTAAGCCTGCGAAGGGGACTTGAAAGCAGGGCAGAATTTCAGGAAAACGATTGCAGGGGGTAGACTGGAATTGCCCTGAAAGCATAGGAAAAGAGGCAGAACATCGACAATGATGCACTTGGCCAAAAAGGGCGTATGCGTTTTTTCCTGAATATATTCAGGAAAAAACGCATACGCCGTTTTTGGCCAACCAAGCAAGCCTGTAAAGGAAATCTGCACTACAATTAAGTCTCACTGCCCCCCGGGCAAAAGGGCCATCTGAAAAAAGTGTAAAATCCAGAAATGTAGGAAAGGATATGGAGAAAAGGGAGCCTTGTTATGCTGATTGGCAGGATGTAAATTGCCAACAACCACCCTGGAGAAGTGTATCGTGTTTCCTGAAACACGTAAGAAATAAAGCAACACAGCCTATGGCAATTGCACTTATGGTCCTATTCCTTAGGGAAATTAAAATCAAAAACAGAGAGCCACCCCAAAGTTTGGGACGGCTGTGTTCCCAAGAAGCTCGTCTACAGTACCAGGTAAATATCCCAGAAAGCAAAAAATGGATAAAGAAGTTGTGGCACGAACGTGCAATGCAGTATCACTCAGCAATGAAATCTGTGTCATCAGGCCCGTAGCGGCATAGTGAGTGGATGCAGATACGGTGATTCTACGTGAACTACGTCACACAGAAAAAGAAACATCATAAGATATCACTAATACACGGAATGTAAACTTGACTACACATGAACTGAATTACAAAACAGAACAGGGTCTCAAATTTAGAAAACCAACTAGTGCTTGCTTATGGGGAAAGGTGCCTTGGGGTGCTGCATAAAACCAGAGATTGAAATTAGCACAGATAACATTCCATAACCCAAATATGTAATAGACAAGACCTACTCCTTGCTCAACGAAATGGACTCAAGACCACATATTCAACGCCTAGGAATATACCTGACTAGGAAGAATCTTAAAACCCATGGATATATATGTCTCCGTAAGAGAATCAAGCGTGTGTACAGCGGCCGAAACGCAGCAGTGAAAATCCGATAAATCCCATTATCAAAATAAATTTCGAAACAAAACACAAAGACAGTGAAATAGAGAGCAATTCTTAAATAATTCACTCAGGGAATGTGATGCAACCGGGATTGACCACATCTACACCCAGAGCTGGTTGACACATAAGGCTGGACACTTCAGGCTGATAGCATTGGTGAGTTTCGGTGAGCAAATGCAGACCCTGTGAAGTCATACTGCATGGTACCTATTCCATGGGTCCCAACACTTCAGGTTCAATGGATTCTTCCTCCAGCTAAAACATGCATGGGAAACCCACAGTATGGTCCACCGTGTGATTGGGAAACGATTTACAATGCATCTCAGTTTTCGTATCCTGGTCCTCGGGTTCACCATTCCAGATGCTTTACTAACACGCTCCCTGCTTGGAGAGTCAGTGCCTTTAACCTCCTGTTTGGCACAGCTTGCAATTTCTGTGCAAGATGAACAGGAATAGGGAGAACCAATGAGAGAGTAGCTGTAGGTGTCTGCACGGGCAAATGTAATGCTCATTTCCCACCAGGAAGAGGAATTAACCAAAGGCTCAGTATGCCCTGCCGGAAACAGATTAGGGCCTGAAGCAATCCTGCGGTTTTGTGCCCAGCACACAAGAAAGCGAGTTGAAGAAAGGAGCTCAGGGGCACTGTAATTCACAAACCTGCAGAGTTATAAATGACAGCTATCCTCCAAAAATATATTGAAGTAAGCCTGCGAAGGGGACTTGAAAGCGGGGCAGAATTTCAGGAAAACGATTGCAGGGGGTAGACTGGAATTGCCCTGAAAGCATAGGAAAAGAGGCACAACGTCGACAATGATGCACTTGGCCAAAAAGGGCGTATGCGTTTTTTCCTGAATATATTCAGGAAAAAACGCATACGCCCTTTTTGGCCAACCAAGCAAGCCTGTAAAGGAAATCTGCACTACAATGAAGTCTCACTGCCCCCCGGGCAAAAGGGCCATCTGAAAAAAAGTGTAAAATCCAGAAAGATAGGACAGGATATGGAGAACAGGGAGCCTTGTTATGCTGATTGGCAGGATGTAAATTGCCAGCAGCCACCCTGGAGAAGTGTATGGTGTTTCCTGAAACACGTAAGAAACAAAGCAACACAGCCTATGGCACTTCCACTTATGGTCCTATAGCTTACGGAAATTAATATCAAAAACAGACAGCCACCCCAATATTTGGGACGGCTGTGTTCCCAAGAAGCTCGTCTACAGTACCAGGTAAATATCCCAGAAAGCAAAAAATGGATAAAGAAGTTGTGGCACGTACGTGCAATGCAGTATCACTCAGCAATAAATCTGTGTCATCAGGCCCGTAGCGGCATAGTGAATGGATGCAGGTACGGTGATTCTACGTGAACTACGTCACACAGAAAAAGAAACATCATAAGATATCACTAATACAAGGAATGTAAACTTGACTACACATGAACTGAATTACAAAACAGAACAGGGTCTCAAATTTAGAAAACCAACTAGTGCTTGCTTACGGGGAAAGGTGCCATGGGGTGCTGCATAAAACCAGACACTGAAATTAGCACAGATAACATTCCATAAGCCAAATATGTAATAGACAAGACCTACTCCTTGCTCAACGAAATGGACTCAACACCACATTTTCAACGCCTAGGAATATACCTGACTAGGAAGAATCTTAAAACCCATGGATATATATGTCTCCGTAAGAGAATCAAGCGGGTGTACAGCGGCTGAAACGCAGCAGTGAAAATCCGATAAATCCCATTATCAAAATAAATTTCGAAAACAAAACACAAAGACTGTGAAATAGAGAGCAATTCTTAAATAATTCACTCAGGGCATGTGATGCAACTGGGATTTACCACATCAACACCCAGAGCTGGTTGAGACATAAGGCTGGACACTTCAGCCTGGTAGCATTGGTGAGTTTCGGTGAGCAAATGCAGACACTTTGAAGTCATACTGCATGGTACCCATTCCATGGGTCCCAACTCTCCAGGTTCAAGGGATTCTTCCTCCAGCTAAAACATGCATGGGAAACCCAGAGTATCATCCACCGTGTGATTGGGAAACGATTTAAAATGCATCTCAGTTTTCGTATCCTGGTCCTTGGGTTCACCATTCCAGATGCTTTACTAACACTCTCCCTGTTCGGAGAGTCAGTGCCTTTAACCTCCTGTTTGGCACAGCTTGCAATTTCTGTGCAAGATGAACAGGAATAGGGAGAACCAATGAGAGACTAGCTGTAGGTGTCTGCACGGGCAAATGTAACACTCATTTCCCACCAGGAAGAGGAATTAACCAAAGGCTCAGCATGCCCTGCCGGAAACAGATTAGGGCCTGAAGCAATCCTGCGGTTTTGTGCCCAGCCCACAAGAAAGCGAGTTGAAGAAAGGAGTTCAGGGGCACTGTAATTCACAAACCTGCAGAGTTATAAATGTCAGCTATCCTCCAAAAATATATTGAAGTAAGCCTGCGAAGGGGACTTGAAAGCAGAGCAGAATTTCAGGAAAACGATTGCAGGGGGTAGACAGGAATTGCCCTGAAAGCATAGGAAAAGAGGCAGAACGTCGACAGTGATGCACTTGGCCAAAAAGGGCGTATGCGTTTTTTCCTGAATATATTCAGGAAAAAACGCATAAGCACTTTTTGGCCAACCAAGCAAGCCAGTAAAGGAAATCTGCACCACAATGAAGTCTCACTGCCCCCCGGGCAAAAGGGCCATCTGAAAAAAGTGTAAAATCCAGAAATGTAGGACAGGATATGGAGAACAGGGAGCCTTGTTATGCTGATTGGCAGGATGTAAATTGCCAGCAGCCACCATGGAGAAGTGTATGGTGTTTCCTGAAACACGTAACAAACAAAGCAACACAGCCTATGGCACTTCCAATTATGGTCCTATAGATTACGGAAATTAAAATCCAAAACATACAGCCACCCCAATATTTGGGACGGCTGTGTTCACAAGAAGCTCGTCTACAGTATCAGGTAAATATACCAGAAAGCAAAAATTGGATAAAGAAGTTGTGGCACGTACGTACAATGCAATATCACTCAGCAATGAAATCTGTGTCATCAGGCCTGTAGCGGCATAGTGAGTGGATGCAGGTACGGTGAATCTACGTGAACTACGTCACACAGAAAAAGAAACATCATAAGATATCACTAATACACGGAATATAAACTGGACTACACATGAACTGAATTACAAAACAGAACAGGGTCTCAAATTTAGAAAACCAACTAGTGCTTGCTTATGGGGAAAGGTGCGTTGGGGTGCTGCATAAAACCAGAGACTGAAATTAGCACAGATAACTTTCCATAAGCCAAATATGTAAAAGACAAGACCTACTCCTTGCTCAACGAAATGGACTCAACACCACATATTCAACGCTTAGGAATATACCTGACTAGGAAGAATCTTAAAACCCATGGATATATATGTCTCCGTAAGAGAATCAAGCATGTGTACAGTGGCCGAAACGCAGCAGTGAAAATCCGATAAATCCCATTATCAAAATAAATTTCGAAAACAAAACACAAAGACAGTGAAATAGAGAGCAATTCTTAAATAATTCACTCAGGGCATGTGATGCAACCGGGATTGACCACATCTACACCCACAGCTGGTTGAGACATAAGGCTGGACACTTCAGGCTGATAGCATTGGTGAGTTTCGGTGAGCAAATGGAGACCCTTTGAAGTCATACTGCATGGTACCCATTCCATGGGTCCCAACTCTCCAGGTTCAAGGGATTCTTCCTCCAGCTAAAACATGCATGGGAAACCCAGAGTATCGTCCACCGTGTGATTGGGAAACGATTTAAAATGCATCTCAGTTTTCGTATCCTGGTCCTCGGGTTCACCATTCCAGATGCTTTACTAACACTCTCCCCGCTTGGAGAGTCAGTGCCTTTAACCTCCTGTTCGGCACAGCTTGCAATTTCTGTGCAAGATGAACAGGAATAGGGAGAACCAATGAGAGACTAGCTGTAGGTGTCTGCACGGGCAAATGTAACGCTCATTGCCGACCAGGAAGAGGAATTAAACAAGGGCTCAGCGTGCCCTGCTGAAAACAGATTAGGGCCTGAAGCAATCCTGCGGTTTTGTGCCCAGCTCACAAGAAAGCGAGTTGAAGAAAGGAGCTCAGGGGCACTGTAATTCACAAACCTGCAGAGTTATAAATGACAGCTATCCTCCAAAAATATATTGAAGTAAGCCTGCGAAGGGGACTTGAAAGCGGGGCAGAATTTCAGGAAAACGATTGCACTGGGTAGACTGGAATTGCCCTGAAAGCATAGGAAAAGAGGCACAACGTCGACAATGATGCACTTGGCCAAAAAGGGCGTATGCGTTTTTTCCTGAATATATTCAGGAAAAAACGCATACGCCCTTTTTGGCCAACCAAGCAAGCCTGTAAAGGAAATCTGCACTACAATGAAGTCTCACTGCCCCCCGGGCAAAAGGGCCATCTGAAAAAAGTGTAAAATCCAGAAATGTAGGACAGGATATGGAGAACAGGGAGCCTTGTTATGCTGATTGGCAGGATGTAAATTGCCGGCAGCCACCCTGGAGAAGTGTATGGTGTTTCCTGAAACACGTAAGAAACAAAGCAACACAGCCTATGGCACTTCCACTTATGGTCCTATAGCTTACGGAAATTAAAATCAAAAACAGACAGCCACCCCAATATTTGGGACGGCTGTGTTCACAAGAAGCTCGTCTACAGTATCAGGTAAATATCCCAGAAAGCAAAAATTGGATAAAGAAGTTGTGGCACGTACGTACAATGCAATAACACTCAGCAATGAAATCTGTGTCATCAGGCCCGTAGCGGCATAGTGAGTGGATGCAGGTACGGTGAATCTACGTGAACTACGTCACACAGAAAAAGAAACATCATAAGATATCACTAATACACGGAATGTAAACTGGACTACAGATGAACTGAATTACAAAACAGAACAGGGTCTCAAATTTAGAAAACCAACTAGTGCTTGCTTATGGGGAAAGGTGCCTTGGGGTGCTGCATAAAACCAGAGACTGAAATTAGCACAGATAACTTTCCATAAGCCAAATATGTAATAGACAAGACCTACTCCTTGCTCAACGAAATGGACCCAACACCACATATTCAACGCCTAGGAATATACCTGACTAGGAAGAATCTTAAAACCCATGGATATATATGTCTCCGTAAGAGAATCAAGCGTGTGTACAGCGGCCGAAACGCAGCAGTGAAAATCCGATAAATCCCATTATCAAAATTAATTTCGAAAACAAAACACAAAGACAGTGAAATAGAGAGCAATTCTTAAATAATTCACTCAGGGCATGTGATGCAACCGTGATTGACCACATCTACACCCAGAGCTGGTTGAGACATAAGGCTGGACACTTCAGGCTGATAGCATTGGTGAGTTTTGGGGAGCAAATGCAGACCCTTTGAAGTCATACTGCATGGTACCCATTCCATGGGTCCCAACTCTCCAGGTTCAAGGGATTCTTCCTCCAGCTAAAACATGCATGGGAAACCCAGAGTATCGTCCACCGTGTGATTGGGAAACGATTTAAAATGCATCTCAGTTTTCGTACCCTGGTCCTCAGGTTCACCATTCCAGATGCTTTACTAACACTCTCCCCACTTGGAGAGTCAGTGCCTTTAACCTCCTGTTTGGCACAGCTTGCAATTTCTGTGCAAGATGAACAGGAATAGGGAGAACCAATGAGAGCCTAGATGTAGGTGTCTGCACGGGCAAATGTAACGCTCATTGCCGAGCAGGAAGAGAAATTAAACAAAGGCTCAGCGTGCCCTGCTGAAAACAGATTAGGGCCTGAAGCAATCCTGAGGTTTTGTGCCCAGCTCACAAGAAAGCGAGTTGAAGAAAGGAGCTCAGGGGCACTGTAATTCACAAACCTGCAGAGTTATAAATGACAGCTATCCTCCAAAAATATATTGAAGTAAGCCTGCGAAGGGGACTTGAAAGCGGGGCAGAATTTCAGGAAAACGATTGCAGGGGGTAGACTGGAATTGCCCTGAAAGCATAGGAAAAGAGGCACAACGTCGACAATGATGCACTTGGCCAAAAAGGGCGTATGCGTTTTTTCCTGAATATATTCAGGAAAAAACGCATACGCCCTTTTTGGCCAACCAAGCAAGCCTGTAAAGGAAATCTGCACTACAATGAAGTCTCACTGCCCCCCGGGCAAAAGGGCCATCTGAAAAAAGTGTAAAATCCAGAAAGGTAGGACAGGATATGGAGAACAGGGAGCCTTGTTATGCTGATTGGCAGGATGTAAATTGCCAGCAGCCACCCTGGAGAAGTGTATGGTGTTTCCTGAAACACGTAAGAAACAAAGCAACACAGCCTATGGCACTTCCACTTATGGTCCTATAGCTTACGGAAATTAAAATTAAAAACAGACAGCCACCCCAATATTTGGGACGCCTGTGTTCACAAGAAGCTCGTCTACAGTATCAGGTAAATATCCCAGAAAGCATAAAATGGATAAAGAAGTTGTGGCACGTACGTACAATGCAATATCACTCAGCAATGAAATCTGTGTCATCAGGCCCGTAGCGGCATAGTGAGTGGATGCAGGTACGGTGATTCTACGTGAACTACGTCACACAGAAAAAGAAACATCATAAGATATCACTAATACACGGAATGTAAACTTGACTACACATGAACTGAATTACAAAACAGAACAGGGTCACAAATTTAGAAAACCAACTAGTGCTTGCTTATGGGGAAAGGTGCGTTGGGGTGCTGCATAAAACCAGAGAATGAAATTAGCACAGATAACTTTCCATAAGCCAAATATGTAATAGACAAGACCTACTCCTTGCTCAACGAAATGGACCCAAAACCACATATTCAACGCCTAGGAATATACCTGACTAGGAAGAATCTTAAAACCCATGGATATATATGTCTCCATAAGAGAATCAAGCGTGTGTACAGCGGTCGAAACGCAGCAGTGAAAATCCGATAAATCCCATTATCAAAATAAATTTCGAAAACAAAACACAAAGACAGTGAAATAGAGAGCAATTCTTAAATAATTCACTCAGGGCATGTGATGCAACCGTGATTGACCACATCTACACCCAGAGCTGGTTGAGACATAAGGCTGGACACTTCAGGCTGATAGCATTGGTGAGTTTTGGGGAGCAAATGCAGACCCTTTGAAGTCATACTGCATGGTACCCATTCCATGGGTCCCAACTCTCCAGGTTCAAGGGATTCTTCCTCCAGCTAAAACATGCATGGGAAACCCAGAGTATCGTCCACCGTGTGATTGGGAAACGATTTAAAATGCATCTCAGTTTTCGTACCCTGGTCCTCAGGTTCACCATTCCAGATGCTTTACTAACACTCTCCCCACTTGGAGAGTCAGTGCCTTTAACCTCCTGTTTGGCACAGCTTGCAATTTCTGTGCAAGATGAACAGGAATAGGGAGAACCAATGAGAGACTAGATGTAGGTGTCTGCACGGGCAAATGTAACGCTCATTGCCCACCAGGAAGAGGAATTAAACAAAGGCTCAGTGTGCCCTGCTGAAAACAGATTAGGGCCTGAAGCAATCCTGCGGTTTTGTGCCCAGCTCACAAGAAAGTGAGTTGAAGAAAGGAACTCAGGGGCACTGTAATTCACAAACCTGCAGAGTTATAAATGACAGTTATCCTCCAAAAATATATTGAAGTAAGCCTGCGAAGGGGACTTGAAAGCGGGGCAGAATTTCAGGAAAACGATTGCAGGGGGTAGACTGGAATTGCCCTGAAAGCATAGGAAAAGAGGCACAACGTCGACAATGACGCACTTGGCCAAAAAGGGCGTATGCGTTTTTCCCTGAATATATTCAGGGAAAAACGCATACGCCCTTTTTGGCCAACCAAGCAAGCCTGTAAAGGAAATCTGCACTACAATGAAGTCTCACTGCTCCCTGGGCAAAAGGGCCATCTGAAAAAAGTGTAAAATCCAGAAAGGTAGGACAGGATATGGAGAACAGGGAGCCTTGTTATGCTGATTGGCAGGATGTAAATTGCCAACAGCCACCCTGGAGAAGTGTATGGTGTTTCCTGAAACACGTAAGAAATAAAGCAACACAGCCAATGGCAATTGCACTTATGGTCCTATTCCTTAGGGAAATTAAAATCAAAAACAGAGAGCCACCCCAAAGTTTGGGACGGCTGTGTTCCCCAGAAGCTCGTCTACAGTACCAGGTAAATATCCCAGAAAGCAAAAAATGGATAAAGAAGTTGTGGCACGTACATGCAATGCAGTATCACTCAGCAATGAAATCTGTGTCATCAGGCCCGTAGCGGCATAGTGAGTGGATGCAGGTACGGTGATTCTACGTGAACTACGTCACACAGAAAAAGAAACATCATAAGATATCACTAATACACGGAATGTAAACTTGACTACACATGAACTGAATTACAAAACAGAACAGGGTCTCAAATTTAGAAAACCAACTAGTGCTTGCTTATGGGGAAAGGTGCCTTGGGGTGCTGCATAAAACCAGAGACTGAAATTAGCACAGATAACATTCCATAAGCCAAATATGTAATAGACAAGACCTACTCCTTGCTCAACGAAATGGACTCAACGCCACATATTCAACGCCTAGGAATACACCTGACTAGTAAGAATCTTAAAACCCATGGATATATATGTCTCCGTAAGAGAATCAAGCGTGTGTACAGCGGCCGAAACGCAGCAGTGAAAATCCGATAAATCCCATTATCAAAATAAATTTCGAAAACAAAACACAAAGACAGTGAAATAGAGAGCAATTCTTAAATAATTTACTCAGGGCATGTGATGCAACCGGGATTTAACACATCTACACCCAGAGCTGGTTGAGACATAAGGCTGGACACTTCAGGCTGATAGCATTGGTGAGTTTCGGTGAGCAAATGCAGACCCTTTGAAGTCATACTGCATGGTACCCATTCCATGGGTCCCAACTCTCCAGGTTCAAGGGATTCTTCCTCCAGCTAAAACATGCATGGGAAACCCAGAGTATCATCCACCGTGTGATTGGGAAACGATTTAAAATGCATCTCAGTTTTCGTATCCTGGTCCTCGGGTTCACCATTCCAGATGCTTTACTAACACTCTCCCTGCTCGCAGAGTCAGTGCCTTTAACCTCCTGTTTGGCACAGCTTGCAATTTCTGTGCAAGATGAACAGGAATAGGGAGAACCAATGAGAGACTAGCTGTAGGTGTCTGCACGGGCAAATGTAACGCTCATTTCCCACCAGGAAGAGGAATTAACCAAAGGCTCAGCATGCCCTGCCGGAAACAGATTAGGGCCTGAAGCAATCCTGCAGTTTTGTGCCCAGCTCACAAGAAAGCGTGTTGAAGAAAGGAGCTCAGGGGCACTGTAATTCACAAACCTGCAGAGTTATAAATGACAGCTATCCTCCAAAAATATATTGAAGTAAGCCTGCGAAGGGGACTTGAAAGCAGGGCAGAATTTCAGGAAAACGATTGCAGGGGGTAGACTGGAATTGCCCTGAAAGCATAGGAAAAGAGGCAGAACGTCGACAATGATGCACTTGGCCAAAAAGGGCGTATGCGTTTTTTCCTGAATATATTCAGGAAAAAACGCATACGCCCTTTTTGGCCAACCAAGCAAGCCTGTAAAGGAAATCTGCACTACAATGAAGTCTCACTGTCCCCCGGGCAAAAGGGCCATCTGAAAAAAAGTGTAAAATCCAGAAGAGTAGGACAGGATATGGAGAACAGGGAGCCTTGTTATGCTGATTGGCAGGATGTAAATTGCCAGCAGCCACCCTGGAGAAGTGTATGGTGTTTCCTGAAACACTTAAGAAACAAAGCAAGACAGCCTATGGCACTTCCACTTATGGTCCTATAGCTTACGGAAATTAAAATCAAAAACAGACAGCCACCCCAATATTTGGGACGGCTGTGTTCACAAGAAGCTCGTCTACAGTATCAGGTAAATATCCCAGAAAGCAAAAAATGGATAAAGAAGTTGTGGCACGTACGTACAATGCAATATCACTCAGCAATGAAATCTGTGTCATCAGGCCCGTAGCGGCATAGTGAGTGGATGCAGGTACGGTGATTCTACGTGAACTACGTCACACAGAAAAAGAAACATCATAAGATATCACTAATACACGGAATGTAAACTTGACTACACATGAACTGAATTACAAAACAGAACAGGGTCTCAAATTTAGAAAACCAACTAGTGCTTGCTTATGGGGAAAGGTGCCTTGGGGGGCTGCATAAAACCACAGACTGAAATTAGCACAGATAACTTTCCATAAGCCAAATATGTAATAGACAAGACCTACTCCTTGCTCAACGAAATGGAACCAACACCACATATTCAACGCCTAGGAATATACCTGACTAGGAAGAATCTAAAAACCCATGGATATATATGTCTCCGTAAGAGAATCAAGCGTGTGTACAGCGGCCGAAACGCAGTGGTGAAAATCCGATAAATCCCATTATCAAAATAAATTTCGAAAACAAAACACAAAGACAGTGAAATAGAGAGCAATTCTTAAATAATTCACTCAGGGCATGTGATGCAACCGGGATTGACCACATCTACACCCAGAGCTGGTTGAGACATAAGCCTGGACACTTCAGGCTGATAGCATTGGTGAGTTTCGGTGAGCAAATGCAGACCCTTTGAAGTCATACTGCATGGTACCCATTCCATGGGTCCCAACTCTCCAGGTTCAAGGGATTCTTCCTCCAGCTAAAACATGCATGGGAAACCCACAGTATCGTCCAACGTGTGATTGGGAAACGATTTAAAATGCATCTCAGTTTTCGTATCCTGGTCCTCGGGTTCACCATTCCAGATGCTTTACTAACACTCTCCCCGCTTGGAGAGTCAGTGCCTTTAACCTCCTGTTTGGCACAGCTTGCAAATTCTGTGCAAGATGAACAGGAATAGGGAGAACCAATGAGAGACTAGCTGTAGGTGTCAGCACGGGCAAATGTAATGCTCATTGCCCACCAGGAAGAGGAATTAAACAAAGGCTCAGCGTGCCCTGCTGAAAACAGATTAGGGCCTGAAGCAATCCTGCGGTTTTGTGCCCAGCTCACAAGAAAGTGAGTTGAAGAAAGGAGCTCAGGGGCACTGTAA
Source organism: Phocoena phocoena (assembly GCF_963924675.1). Classification (NCBI taxonomy): domain Eukaryota; kingdom Metazoa; phylum Chordata; class Mammalia; order Artiodactyla; family Phocoenidae; genus Phocoena; species Phocoena phocoena. Next base: position 30,756 of record NW_027077551.1, read on the forward strand.
TTCACAAACCTGCAGAGTTATAAATGACAGTTATCCTCCAAAAATATATTGAAGTAAGCCTGCGAAGGGGACTTGAAAGCGGGGCAGAATTTCAGGAAAACGATTGCAGGGGGTAGACTGGAATTGCCCTGAAAGCATAGGAAAAGAGGCACAACGTCGACAATGATGCACTTGGCCAAAAAGGGCGTATGCGTTTTTTCCTGAATATATTCAGGAAAAAACGCATACGCCCTTTTTGGCCAACCAAGCAAGCCTGTAAAGGAAATCTGCACTACAATGAAGTCTCACTGCCCCCTGGGCAAAAGGGCCATCTGAAAAAAGTGTAAAATCCAGAAAGGTAGGACAGGATATGGAGAACAGGGAACCTTGTTATGCTGATTGGCAGGATGTAAATTGCCAACAGCCACCCTGGAGAAGTGTATGGTGTTTCCTGAAACACGTAAGAAATAAAGCAACACAGCCTATGGCAATTGCACTTATGGTCCTATTCCTTAGGGAAATTAAAATCAAAAACAGAGAGCCACCCCAAAGTTTGGGACGGCTGTGTTCCCCAGAAGCTCGTCTACAGTACCAGGTAAATATCCCAGAAAGCAAAAAATGGATAAAGAAATTGTGGCACGTACGTGCAATGCAGTATCACTCAGCAATGAAATCTGTGTCATCAGGCCCGTAGCGGCATAGTGAGTGGATGCAGGTACGGTGATTCTACGTGAACTACGTCACACAGAAAAAGAAACATCATAAGATATCACTAATACACGGAATGTAAACTTGACTACACATGAACTGAATTACAAAACAGAACAGGGTCTCAAATTTAGAAAACCAACTAGTGCTTGCTTATGGGGAAAGGTGCCTTGGGGTGCTGCATAAAACCAGAGACTGAAATTAGCACAGATAACATTCCATAAGCCAAATATGTAATAGACAAGACCTACTCCTTGCTCAACGAAATGGATTCAACACCACATATTCAACGCCTAGGAATATACCTGACTAGGAAGAATCTTAAAACCCATGGATATATATGTCTCCGTAAGAGAATCAAGCATGTGTACAGCGGCCGAAACGCAGCAGTGAAAATCCGATAAATCCCATTATCAAAATAAATTTCGAAACAAAACACAAAGACAGTGAAATAGAGAGAAATTCTTAAATAATTCACTCAGGGAATGTGATGCAACCGGGATTGACCACATCTACATCCAGAGCTGGTTGACACATAAGGCTGGACACTTCAGGCTGATAGCATTGGTGAGTTTCTGTGAGCAAATGCAGACCCTTTGAAGTCATACTGCATGGTACCTATTCCATGGGTCCCAACTCTTCAGGTTCAAGGGATTCTTCCTCCAGCTAAAACATGCATGGGAAACCCAGAGTATCGTCCACCGTGTGATTGGGAAACGATTTACAATGCATCTCAGTTTTCGTATCCTGGTCCTCGGGTTCACCATTCCAGATGCTTTACTAACACTCTCCCTGCTTGGAGAGTCAGTGCCTTTAACCTCCTGTTTGGCACAGCTTGCAATTTCTGTGCAAGATGAACAGGAATAGGGAGAACCAATGAGAGACTAGCTGTAGGTGTCTGCACGGGCAAATGTAACGCTCATTTCCAACCAGGAAGAGGAATTAACCAAAGGCTCAGCATGCCCTGCCGGAAACAGATTAGGGCCTGAAGCAATCCTGCGGTTTTGTGCCCAGCTCACAAGAAAGCGAGTTGAAGAAAGGATCTCAGGGGCACTGTAATTCACAAACCTGCAGAGTTATAAATGACAGCTATCCTCCAAAAATATATTGAAGTTAGCCTGCGAAGGGGACTTGAAAGCGGGGCAGAATTTCAGGAAAACGATTGCAGGGGGTAGACTGGAATTGCCCTGAAAGCATAGGAAAAGAGGCAGAACGTCGACAATGATGCACTTGGCCGAAAAGGGCGTATGCGTTTTTTCCTGAATATATTCAGGAAAAAACACAAAAGCCCTTTTTGGCCAACCAAGCAAGCCTGTAAAGGAAATCTGCACTACAATGAAGTCTCACTGCCCCCCGGGCAAAAGGGCCATCTGAAAAAAGTGTAAAATCCAGAAAGGTAGGACAGGATATGGAGAACAGGGAGCCTTGTTATGCTGATTGGCAGGATGTAAATTGCCAACAGCCACCCTGGAGAAGTGTATGGTGTTTCCTGAAACACGTAAGAAATAAAGCAACACAGCCTATGGCAATTGCACTTATAGTCCTATTCCTTAGGGAAATTAAAATCAAAAACAGAGAGCCACCCCAAAGTTTGGGACGGCTGTGTTCCCAAGAAGCTCGTCTACAGTACCAGGTAAATATCCCAGAAAGCAGAAAATGGATAAAGAAGTTGTGGCACGTACGTGCAATGCAGTATCACTCAGCAATGAAATCTGTGTCATCAGGCCCGTAGCGGCATAGTGAGTGGATGCAGGTACGGTGATTCTACGTGAACTACGTCACACAGAAAAAGAAACATCATAAGATATCACTAATACACGGAATGTAAACTTGACTACACATGAACTGAATTACAAAACAGAACAGGGTCTCAAATTTAGAAAACCAACTAGTGCTTGCTTATGGGGAAAGGTGCCATGGGGTGCTGCATAAAACCAGAGACAGAAATTAGCACAGATAACATTCCATAAGCCAAATATGTAATAGACAAGACCTACTCCTTGCTCAACGAAATGGACTCAACACCACATATTCAACGCCTAGGAATATACCTGATTAGGAAGAATCTTAAAACCCATGGATATATATGTCTCCGTAAGAGAATCAAGCATGTGTACAGCGTCCAAAACGCAGCAGTGAAAATCCGATAAATCCCATTATCAAAATAAATTTCGAAAACAAAACACAAAGACAGTGAAATAGAGAGCAATTCTTAAATAATTCACTCAGGGCATGTGATGCAACCGGGATGGACCACATCTACACCCAGAGCTGGATGACACATAAGGCTGGACACTTCAGGCTGATAGCATTGGTGAGTTTCGGTGAGCAAATGCAGACCCTTTGAAGTCATACTGCATGGTACCCATTCCATGGGTCCCAACTCTTCAGGTTCAAGGGATTCTTCCTCCAGCTAAAACATGCATGGGAACCCCACAGTATGGTCCACCGTGTGATTGGGAAACGCTTTAAAATGCATCTCAGTTTTCGTATCCTGGTCCTCGGGTTCACCATTCCAGATGCTTTACTAACACTCTCCCTGCTTGGAGAGTCAGTGCCTTTAACCTCCTGTTTGGCCCAGCTTGCAATTTCTGTGCAAGATGAACAGGAATAGGGAGAACCAATGAGAGACTAGCTGTAGGTGTCTGCACGGGCAAACGTAACGCTCATTTCCCACCAGGAAGAGGAATTAACCAAAGGCTCAGCATGCCCTGCCAGAAACAGATTAGGGCCTGAAGCAATCCTGCGGTTTTGTGCCAAGCTCACAAGAAAGCGAGTTGAAGAAAGGAGCTCAGGGGCACTGTAATTCACAAACCTGCAGAGTTATAAATGACAGCTATCCTCCAAAAATATATTGAAGAAAGCCTGCGAAGGGGACTTGAAAGCAGGGCAGAATTTCAGGAAAACGATTGCAGGGGGTAGACTGGAATTGCCCTGAAAGCATAGGAAAAGAGGCAGAACGTCGACAATGATGCACTTGGCCAAAAAGGGCGTATGCGTTTTTTCCTGAATATATTCTGGAAAAAACGCATACGCACTTTTTGGCCAACCAAGCAAGCCTGTAAAGGAAATCTGCACTACAATGAAGTCTCACTGCCCCCCGGGCAAAAGGGCCATCTGAAAAAAGTGTAAAATCCAGAAATGTAGGACAGGATATGGAGAACAGGGAGCCTTGTTATGCTGATTGGCAGGATGTAAATTGCCAGCAGCCACCCTGGAGAAGTGTATGGTGTTTCCTGAAACACGTAAGAAACAAAGCAACACAGCCTATGGCACTTCCACTTATAGTCCTATAGCTTACGGAAATTAAAATCAAAAACAGACAGCCACCCCAATATTTGGGACGGCTGTGTTCACAAGAAGCTTGTCTACAGTATCAGGTAAATATCCCAGAAAGCAAAAAATGGATAAAGAAGTTGTGTCACATACGTACAATGCAATATAACTCAGCAATGAAATCTGTGTCATCAGGCCCGTAGCGGCATAGTGAGTGGATGCAGGTACGGTGATTCTACATGAACTACGTCACACAGAAAAAGAAACATCATAAGATATCACTAATACACGGAATGTAAACTTGACTACACATGCACTGAATTACAAAACAGAACAGGGTCTCAAATTTAGAAAACCAACTAGTGCTTGCTTATGGGGAAAGGTGCCTTGGGGTGCTGCATAAAACCAGAGACTGAAATTAGCACAGATAACTTTCCATAAGCCAAATATGTAATAGACAAGACCTACTCCTTGCTCAACGAAATGGACCCAACACCACATATTCAACGCCTAGGAATATACCTGACTAGGAAGAATCTTAAAACCCATGGATATATATGTCTCCGTAAGAGAATCAAGCGTGTGTACAGCGGCCGAAACGCAGCAGTGAAAATCCGATAAATCCCATTATCAAAATAAATTTCGAAAACAAAACACAAAGACAGTGAAATAGAGAGCAATTCTTAAATAATTCACTAAGGGCATGTGATGCAACCGGGATTGACCACATCTACACCCAGAGCTGGTTGAGACATAAGGCTGGACACTTCAGGCTGATAGCATTGGTGAGTGTCGGTGAGCAAATGCAGACCCTTTGAAGTCATACTGCATGGTACCCTTTCCATGGGTCCCAACTCTCCAGGTTCAAGGGATTCTTCCTCCAGCTAAAACATGCATGGGAAACCCAGAGTATCGTCCACCGTGTGATTGGGAAACGATTTAAAATGCATCTCAGTTTTCGTATCCTGGTCCTCGGGTTCACCATTCCAGATGCTTTACTAACACTCTCCCCGCTTAGAGAGTCAGTGCCTTTAACCTCCTCTTTGGCACAGCTTGCAATTTCTGTGCAAGATGAACAGGATTAGGGAGAACCAATGAGAGACTAGCTGTAGGTGTCTGCACGGGCAAATGTAACGCTCATTGCCGACCAGGAAGAGGAATTAAACAAAGGCTCAGCATGCCCTGCTGAAATCAGATTAGGGCCTGAAGCAATCCTGCGGTTTTGTGCCCAGCTCACAAGAAAGCGAGTTGAAGAAAGGAGCTCAGGGGCACTGTAATTCACAAACCTGCAGAGTTATAAATGACAGCTCTCCTCCAAAAATATATTGAAGTAAGCCTGCAAAGGGGACTTGAAAGCAGGGCAGAATTTCAGGAAAACGATTGCAGGGGGTAGACTGGAATTGCCCTGAAAGCATAGGAAAAGAGGCCGAACGTCGTCAATGATGCACTTGGCCAAAAAGGGCGAATGCGTTTTTTCCTGAATATATTCAGTAAAAAACGCATACGCCCTTTTTGGCCAACCAAGCAAGCCTGTAAAGGAAATCTGCACTACAATGAAGTCTCACTGCCCCCCGGGCAAAAGGGCCATCTGAAAAAAGTGTAAAATCCAGAAAGTTAGGACAGGATATGGAGAACAGGGAGCCGTGTTATGCTGATTGGCAGGATGTAAATTGCCAGCAGCCACCCTGGAGAAGTGTATGGTGTTTCCTGAAACACGTAAGAAACAAAGCAACACATCCTATGGCACTTCCACTTATGGTCCTATAGCTTACGGAAATTAAAATCAAAAACAGACAGCCACCCCAATATTTGGGACGGCTGTGTTCACAAGAAGCTCGTCTACAGTATCAGGTAAATATCCCTGAAAGCAAAAAATGGATAAAGATGTTGTGGCACTTACGTGCAATGAAGTATCACTCAGCAATGAAATCGGTGTCATCAGGCCCGTAGCGGCATAGTGAGTGGATGCAGGTACGGTGATTGTACGTGAACAACATCACACAGAAAACGAAACATCATAAGATATCACTAATACACGGAATGTATACTTGACTACACATGAACTGAATTACAAAACAGAACAGGGTCTCAAATTTAGAAAACCAACTAGTGCTTGCTTATGGGGAAAGGTGCCTTGGGGTGCTGCATAAAACCAGAGACTGAAATTAGCACAGATAACTTTCCATAAGCCAAATATGTAATAGACAAGACCTACTCCTTGCTCAACGAAATGGACCCAAAACCACATATTCAACGCCTAGGAATATACCTGACTAGGAAGAAACTTAAAACCCATGGATATATATGTCTCCGTAAGAGAATCAAGCGTGTGTACAGCGGCCGAAACGCAGCAGTGAAAATCCGATAAATCCCATTATCAAAATAAATTTCGAAAACAAAACACAAAGACAGTGAAATAGAGAGCAATTCTTAACTAATTCACTCAGGGCATGTGATGCAACCGGGATTGACCACATCTACACCCAGAGCTGGTTGAGACATAAGGCTGGACACTTCAGGTTGATAGCATTGGTGAGTTTCGGTGAGCAAATGCAGACCCTTTGAAGTCATACTGCATGGTACGCATTCCATGGGTCCCAACTCTTCAGGTTCAAGGGATTCTTCCTCCAGCTAAAACATGCATGGGAACCCCACAGTATGGTCCACCGTGTGATTGGGAAACGATTTAAAATGCATCTCAGTTTTCGTATCCTGGTCCTCGGGTTCCCCATTCCAGATGCTTTACTAACACTCTCCCCGCTTGGAGAGTCACTGCCTTTAACCTCCTGTTTGGCACAGCTTGCAATTTCTGTGCAAGATGAACAGGAATAGGGAGAACCAATGAGTGACTAGCTGTAGGTGTCTGCACGGGCAAATGTAATGCTCATTTCCCACCAGGAAGAGGAAATAAACAAAGGCTCAGTGTGCCCTGCTGGAAACAGATTAGGGCCTGAAGCAATCCTGCGGTTTGGTGCCCAGCTCACAAGAAAGCGAGTTGAAGAAAGGAGTTCAGGGGCACTGTATTTCACAAACCTGCAGAGTTATAAATGACAGCTATCCTCCAAAAATATATTGAAGTAAGCCTGCGAAGGGGACTTGAAAGCGGGGCAGAATTTCAGGAAAACGATTGCAGGGGGTAGACTGGAATTGCCCTGAAAGCCTAGGAAAAGAGGCACAACGTCGACAATGATGCACTTGGCCAAAAAGGGCGTATGCGTTTTTTCCTGAATATATTCAGGAAAAAACGCATACGCCCTTTTTGGCCAACCAAGCAAGCCTGTAAAGGAAATCTGCACCACAACGAAGTCTCACTGCCCCCCGGGCAAAAGGGCCATCGGAAAAAAGTGTAAAATCCAGAAAGGTAGGGCAGGATATGGAGAACAGGGAGCATTGTTATGCTGATTGGCAGGATGTAAATTGCCAGCAGCCACCCTGGAGAAGTGTATGGTGTTTCCTGAAACACGTAAGAAACAAAGCAACACAGCCTATGGCACTTCCACTTATGGTCCTATAGCTTACGGAAATTAAAATCAAAAACAGACAGCCACCCCAATATTTGGGACGGCTGTGTTCACAAGAAGCTCGTCTACAGTATCAGGTAAATATCCCAGAAAGCAAAAAATGGATAAAGAAGTTGTGGCACGTACGTGCAATGCAGTATCACTCAGCAATGAAATCTGTGTCATCAGGCCCGTAGCGGCATAGTGAGTGGATGCAGATACGGTGATTCTACGTGAACTACGTCACAGAGAAAAAGAAACATCATAAGATATCACTAATACACGGAATGTAAACTTGACTACACATGAACTGAATTACAAAACAGAACAGGGTCTCAAATTTAGAAAACTAACTAGTGCTTGCTTATGGGGAAAGGTGCCTTGGGGTGCTGCATAAAACCAGAGACTGAAATTAGCACAGATAACTTTCCATAGGCCAAATATGTAATAGACAAGACCTACTCCTTGCTCAACGAAATGGACCCAACACCACATATTCAACGCCTAGGAATATACCTGACTAGGAAGAATCTTAAAACCCATGGATATATATGTCTCCGTACGAGAATCAAGCGTGTGTACAGCGGCCGAAACGCAGCAGTGAAAATCCGATAAATCCCATTATCAAAATAAATTTCGAAAACAAAACACAAAGACAGTGAAATAGAGAGCAATTCTTAACTAATTCATTCAGGGCATGTGATGCAACCGGGATTTAACACATCTACACCCAGAGCTGGTTGAGACATAAGGCTGGACACTTCAGGTTCATAGCATTGGTGAGTTTCGGTGAGCAAATGCAGACCGTTTGAAGTCATACTGCATGGTACCCATTCCATGGGTCCCAACTCTTCAGGTTCAAGGGATTCTTCCTCCAGCTAAAACATGCATGGGAACCCCACAGTATGGTCCACCGTGTGATTGGGAAACGATTTAAAATGCATCTCAGTTTTCGTATCCTGGTCCTCGGGTTCCCCATTCCAGATGCTTTACTAACACTCTCCCCGCTTGGAGAGTCACTGCCTTTAACCTCCTGTTTGGCACAGCTTGCAATTTCTGTGCAAGATGAACAGGAATAGGGAGAACCAATGAGAGACTAGCTGTAGGTGTCTGCACGGGCAAATTTAACGCACATTGCCGAACAGGAAGAGGAATTAAACAAAGGCTCAGCGTGCCCTGCTGAAAACAGATTAGGGCCTGAAGCAATCCTGCGGGTTTGTGCCCAGCTCACAAGAAAGCGAGTTGAAGAAAGGAGCTCAGGGGCACTGTAATTTACAAACCTGCAGAGTTATAAATGACAGCTATCCTCCAAAAATATATTGAAGAAAGCCTGCGAAGGGGACTTGAAAGCAGGGCAGAATTTCAGGAAAACGACTGCAGGGGGTAGACTGGAATTGCCCTGAAAGCATAGGAAAAGAGGCAGAACGTCGACAATGATGCACTTGGCCAAAAAGGGCGTATGCGTTTTTTCCTGAATATATTAAGGAAAAAACGCATACGCACTTTTTGGCCAACCAAGCAAGCCTGTAAAGGAAATCTGCACTACAATGAAGTCTCACTGCCCCCCGGGCAAGAGGGCCATCCGAAAAAAGTGTAAAATCCAGAAAGGTAGGACAGGATATGGTGAAGAGGGAGCCTTGTTATGCTGATTGGCAGGATGTAAATTGCCAACAGCCACCCTGGAGAAGTGTATGGTGTTTCCTGAAACACGTAAGAAATAAAGCAACACAGCCTATGGCAATTGCAATTATGGTCCTATTGCTTAGGGAAATTAAAATCAAAAACGGAGAGCCACCCCAAAATTTGGGACGGCTGTGTTCCCAAGAAGCTCGTCTACAGTACCAGGTAAATATCCCAGAAAGCAAAAAATGGATAAAGAAGTTGTGGCACGTACGTGCAATGCAATATCACTCAGCAATGAAATCTGTGTCATCAGGCCCGTAGCGGCATAGTGAGTGGATGCAGGTACGGTGATTCTACGTGAACTACGTCACACAGAAAAAGAAACATCATAAGATATCACTAATACACGGAATGTAAACTTGACTACACATGAACTGAATTACAAAACAGAACAGGGTCACAAATTTAGAAAACCAACTAGTGCTTGCTTATGGGGAAAGGTGCCTTGGGTTGCTGCATAAAAGCAGAGACTGAAATTAGCACAGATAACATTCCATAAGCCAAATATGTAATAGACAAGACCTACTCCTTGCTCAACGAAATGGACTCAACACCACATATTCAACGCCTAGGAATATTCCTGACTAGGAAGAATCTTAAAACCCATGGATATATATGTCTCCGTAAGAGAATCAAGCGTGTGTACAGCGGCATAAACGCAGCAGTGAAAATCCGATAAATCCCATTATCAAAATAAATTTCAAAAACAAAACACAAAGACAGTGAAATAGAGAGCAATTCTTAAATAATTCACTCAGGGCATGTGATGCAACCGGGATTGACCACATCTACACCCAGAGCTGGTTGAGACATAAGGCTGGACACTTCAGGCTGATAGCATTGGTGAGTTTCGGTGAGCAAATGCAGACCCTTTGAAGTCATACTGCATGGTACCTATTCCATGGGTCCCAACTCTTCAGGATCAAGGGATTCTTCCTCCAGCTAAAACATGCATGGGAAACCCACAGTATGGTCCACCGTGTGATTGGGAAACGATTTAAAATGCACCTCAGTTTTCGTATCCTGGTCCTCGGGTTCACCATTCCAGATGCTTTACTAACACTCTCCCTGCTTGGAGAGTCAGTGCCTTTAACCTCCTGTTTGGCACAGCTTGCAATTTCTGTGTAAGATGAACAGGAATAGGGAGAACCAATGAGAGACTAGCTATAGGTGTCTGCACGGGCAAATGTAACGCTCATTTCCCACCAGGAAGAGGAATTAAACAAAGGCTCAGTGTGCCCTGCTGGAAACAGATTAGGGCTTGAAACAATCCTGTGGTTTTTTGCCCAGCTCACAAGAAAGCGAGTTGAAGAAAGGAGCTCAGGGGCACTGTAATTCACAAACCTGCAGAGTTATTAATGACAGCTATCCTCCAAAAATATATTGAAGTAAGCCTGCGAAGGGGACTTAAAAGCGGGGCAGAATTTCAGGAAAACGATTGCAGGGGGTAGACTGGAATTGCCCTGAAAGCATAGGAAAAGAGGCAGAACGTCGACAATGATGCACTTGGCCAAAAAGGGCGTATGCGTTTTTTCCTGAATATATTCAGGAAAAAACGCATATGCCCTTTTTGGCCAACCAAGCAAGCCTGTAAAAAAATCTGTACTACAATGAAGTCTCACTGCCCCCCGGGCAAAAGGGCCATCTGAAAAAAGTGTAAAATCCAGAAAGGTAGGACAGGATATGGAGAACAGGGAGCCTTGTTATGCTGATTGGCAGGATGTAAATTGCCAACAGCCACCCTGGAGAAGTGTATGGTGTTTCCTGAAACACATAAGAAACAAAGCAACACAGCCTATGGCATTTGCACTTATGGTCCTATAGCTTACGGAAATTAAAATCAAAAACAGACAGCCACCCCAATATTTGGGACGGCTGTGTTCACAAGAAGCTCGTCTACAGTATCAGGTAAATATCCCAGAAAGCAAAAAATGGATAAAGAAGTTGTGGCATGTACGTACAATGCAATATCACTCAGCAATGGAAACTGTGTCATCAGGCCCGTAGCGGCATAGTGAGTGGATGCAGGTACGGTGATTCTACGTGAACTACGTCACACAGAAAAAGAAACATCATAAGATATCACTAATACACGGAATGTAAACTTGACTACACATGAACTGAATTACAAAACAGAACAGGGTCTCAAATTTAGAAAAACAACTAGTGCTTGCTTATGGGGAAAGGTGCCTTTGGGTGCTGCATAAAACCAGAGACTGAAATTAGCACAGATAACTTTCCATAAGCCAAATATGTAATAGACAAGACCTACTCCTTGCTCAACGAAATGGACCCAACACCACATAATCAACGCCTAGCAATATACCTGACTAGGAAGAATCTTAAAACCCATGGATATATATGTCTCCATAAGAGAACCAAGCGTGTGTACAGCGGCCGAAACGCAGCAGTGAAAATCCGATAAATCCCATTATGAAAATAAATTTCGAAAACTAAACACAAAGACAGTGAAATAGAGAGCAATTCTTAAATAATTCACTCAGGGCATGTGATGCAACCGGGATTGACCACATCTACACCCAGAGCTGGTTGAGACATAAGGCTGGACACTTCAGGCTGATAGCATTGGTGAGTTTCGGTGAGCAAATGCAGACCCTTTGAAGTCATACTGCATGGTACCCATTCCATGGATACCAACTCTCCAGGTTCAAGGGATTCTTCCTCCAGCTAAAACATTCATGGGAAACCCAGAGTATCGTCCACCGTGTGATTGGGAAACGATTTAAAATGCATCTCAGTTTTCGTATCCTGGTCCTCGGGTTCACCATTCCAGATGCTTTACTAGCACTCTCCCCGATTAGAGAGTCAGTGCCTTTAACCTCCTCTTTGGCACAGCTTGCAATTTCTGTGCAAGATGAACAGGAATAGGGAGAACCAATGAGAGACTAGCTGTAGGTGTCTGCACGGGCAAATGTAACGCTCATTGCCCACCAGTAAGAGGAATTAAACAAAGGCTCAGTGTGCCCTGCTAGAAACAGATTAGGGCCTGAAGCAATCCTGCGGTTTTGTGCCCAGCTCACAAGAAAGCGAGTTGAAGAAAGGAGCTCAGGGGCACTGTAATTCACAAACCTGCAGAGTTATAAATGACAGCTATCTTCCCAAAGTATATTGAAGTAAGCCTGCGTAGGGGACTTGAAAGCGGGGCAGAATTTCAGGAAAACGATTGCAGGGGGTAGACTGGAATTGCCCTGAAAGCATAGGAAAAGAGGCACAAGGTCGACAATGATGCACTTGGCCAAAAAGGGCGTATGCGTTTTTTCCTGAATATATTCAGGAAAAAACGCATACGCACTTTTTGGCCAACCAAGCAAGCCTGTAATGGAAATCTGCACTACAACGAAGTCTCACTGCCCCCCGGGCAAGAGGGCCATCTGAAAAAAGTGTAAAATCCAGAAAGGTAGGACAGGATATGGAGAACAGGGAGCCTTGTTATGCTGATTGGCAGGATGTAAATTGCCAACAGCCACCCTGGAGAAGTGTATGGTGTTTCCTGAAACACGTAGGAAATAAAGCAACACAGCCTATGGCAATTGCACTTATGGTCCTATTCCTTAGGGAAATTAAAATCAAAAACAGAGAGCCACCCCAAAGTTTGGGACGGCTGTGTTCCCAAGAAGCTCGTCTACAGTACCAGGTAAATATCCCAGAAAGCAAAAAATGGATAAAGAAGTTGTGGCACGTACGTGCAATGCAATATCACTCAGCAATGAAATCTGTGTCATCAGGCCCGTAGCGGCATAGTGAGTGGATGCAGGTACGGTGATTCTACGTGAACTACGTCACACAGAAAAAGTAACATCATAAGATATCACTAATACACGGAATGTAAACTTGACTACACATGAACTGAATTACAAAACAGAACAGGGTCACAAATTTAGAAAACCAACTAGTGCTTGCTTATGGGGAAAGGTGCCTTGGGTTGCTGCATAAAAGCAGAGACTGAAATTAGCACAGATAACATTCCATAAGCCAAATATGTAATAGACAAGACCTACTCCTTGCTCAACGAAATGGACTCAACACCACATATTCAACGCCTAGGAATATTCCTGACTAGGAAGAATCTTAAAACCCATGGATATATATGTCTCCGTACGAGAATCAAGCGTGTGTACAGCGGCCGAAACGCAGCAGTGAAAATCCGATAAATCCCATTATCAAAATAAATTTCAAAAACAAAACACAAAGACAGTGAAATCGAGAGCAATTCTTAACTAATTCACTCAGGGCATGTGATGCACCCGGGATTGACCACATCTACACCCAGAGCTGGTTGAGACATAAGGCTGGACACTTCAGGCTGATAGCATTGGTGAGTTTCGGTGAGCAAATGCAGACCCTTTGAAGTCATACTGCATGGTACCTATTCCATGGGTCCCAACTCTTCAGGATCAAGGGATTCTTCCTCCAGCTAAAACATGCATGGGAAACCCACAGTATGGTCCACCGTGTGATTGGGAAACGATTTAAAATGCACCTCAGTTTTCGTATCCTGGTCCTCGGGTTCACCATTCCAGATGCTTTACTAACACTCTCCCTGCTTGGAGAGTCAGTGCCTTTAACCTCCTGTTTGGCACAGCTTGCAATTTCTGTGCAAGATGAACAGGAATAGGGAGAACCAATGAGAGACTAGCTATAGGTGTCTGCACGGGCAAATGTAACGCTCATTTCCCACCATGAAGAGGAATTAAACAAAGGCTCAGTGTGCCCTGCTGGAAACAGATTAGGGCTTGAAGCAATCCTGTGGTTTTTTGCCCAGCTCACAAGAAAGCGAGTTGAAGAAAGGAGCTCAGGGGCACTGTAATTCACAAACCTGCAGAGTTATAAATGACAGCTATCCTCCAAAAATATATTGAAGTAAGCCTGTGAAGGGGACTTAAAAGCGGGGCAGAATTTCAGGAAAACGATTGCAGGGGGTAGACTGGAATTGCCCTGAAAGCATAGGAAAAGAGGCAGAACGTCGACAATGATGCACTTGGCCAAAAAGGGCGTATGCGTTTTTTCCTGAATATATTCAGGAAAAAACGCATACGCCCTTTTTGGCCAACCAAGCAAGCCTGTAAAGGAAATCTGCACTACAATGAAGTCTCACTGCCCCCCGGGCAGGAGCGACATCTGAAAAAAGTGTAAAATCCAGAAAGGTAGGACAGGATATGGAGAAGAGGGAGCCTAGTTATGCTGATTGGCAGGATGTAAATTGCCAACAGCCACCCTGGAGAAGTGTATGGTGTTTCCTGAAACACGTAAGAAATAAAGCAACACAGCCTATGGCAATTGCACTTATGGTCCTATTCCTTAGGGAAATTAAAATCAAAAACAGAGAGCCACCCCAAAGTTTGGGACGGCTGTGTTCCCAAGAAGCTCGTCTACACTACCAGGTAAATATCCCAGAAAGCAAAAAATGGATAAAGAAGTTGTGGCACGTACGTGCAATGCAATATCACTCAGCAATGAAATCTGTGTCATCAGGCCCGTAGCGGCATAGTGAGTGGATGCAGGTACGGTGATTCTACGTGAACTACGTCACACAGAAAAAGAAACATCATAAGATATCACTAATACACGGAATGTAAACTTGACTACACATGAACTGAATTACAAAACAGAACAGGGTCTCAAATTTAGAAAACCAACTAGTGCTTGCTTATGGGGAAAGGTGCCTTGGGGGGCTGCATAAAACCAGAGACTGAAATTAGCACAGATAACTTTCCATAAGCCAAATATGTAATAGACAAGACCTACTCCTTGCTCAACGAAATGGACCCAACACCACATATTCAACGCCTAGGAATATACCTGACTAGGAAGAATCTTAAAACCCATGGATATATATGTCTCCGTAAGAGAATCAAGCGTGTGTACAGCGGCCGAAACGCAGCAGTGAAAATCCGATAAATCCCATTATCAAAATAAATTTCGAAAACAAAACACAAAGACAGTGAAATAGAGAGCAATTCTTAAATAATTCACTCAGGGCATGTGATGCAACCGGGATTGACCACATCTACACCCAGAGCTGGTTGAGACATAAGGCTGGACACTTCAGGCTGATAGCATTGGTGAGTTTCGGTGAGCAAATGCAGACCCTTTGAAGTCATACTGCATGGTACCCATTCCATGGGTCCCAACTCTCCAGGTTCAAGGGATTCTTCCTCCAGCTAAAACATGCATGGGAAACCCAGAGTATCGTCCACCGTGTGATTGGGAAACGATTTAAAATGCATCTCAGTTTTCGTTTCCTGGTCCTCGGGTTCACCATTCCAGATGCTTTACTAACACTCTCCCCGCTTAGAGAGTCAGTGCCTTTAACCTCCTCGTTGGCACAGCTTGCAATTTCTGTGCAAGATGAACAGGAATAGGGAGAACCAATGAGAGACTAGCTGTAGGTGTCTGCACGGGCAAATGTAACGCTCATTGCCCACCATGAAGAGGAATTAAACAAAGGCTCAGTGTGCCCTGCTGGAAACAGATTAGGGCCTGAAGCAATCCTGCAGTTTTGTGCCCAGCTCACAAGAAAGCGAGTTGAAGAAAGGAGCTTAGGGGCACTGTAATTCACAAACCTGCAGAGTTATAAATGACAGCTATCTTCCAAAAGTATATTGAAGTAAGCCTGCGTAGGGGACTTGAAAGCGGGGCAGAATTTCAGGAAAACGATTGCAGGGTGTAGACTGGAATTGCCCTGAAAGCATAGGAAAAGAGGCACAACGTCGACAATTATGCACTTGGCCAAAAAGGGCGTATGCGTTTTTTCCTGAATATATTCAGGAAAAAACGCATACGCCCTTTTTGGCCAACCAAGCAAGCGTGTAATGGAAATCTGCACTACAATGAAGTCTCACTGCCCCCCGGGCAAGAGGGCCATCTGAAAAAAGTGTAAAATCCAGAAAGGTAGGACAGGATATGGAGAACAGGGAGCCTTGTTATGCTGATTGGCAGGATGTAAATTGCCAACAGCCACCCTGGAGAAGTGTATGGTGTTTCCTGAAACACGTAAGAAATAAAGCAACACAGCCTATGGCAATTGCACTTATGGTCCTATTCCTTAGGGAAATTAAAATCAAAAACAGAGAGCCACCCCAAAGTTTGGGACGGCTGTGTTCCCAAGAAGCTCGTCTACAGTACCAGGTAAATATCCCAGAAAGCAAAAAATGGATAAAGAAGTTGTGGCACGTACGTGCAATGCAATATCACTCAGCAATGAAATCTGTGTCATCAGGCCCGTAGCGGCATAGTGAGTGGATGCAGGTACGGTGATTCTACGTGAACTACGTCACACAGAAAAAGAAACATCATAAGATATCACTAATACACGGAATGTAAACTTGACTACACATGAACTGAATTACAAAACAGAACAGGGTCTCAAATTTAGAAAACCAACTAGTGCTTGCTTATGGGGAAAGGTGCCTTGGGGTGCTGCATAAAACCAGAGACTGAAATTAGCACAGATAACTTTCCATAAGCCAAATATGTAATAGACAAGACCTACTCCTTGCTCAACGAAATGGACCCAAAACCACATATTCAACGCCTAGGAATATACCTGACTAGGAAGAAACTTAAAACCCATGGATATATATGTCTCCGTAAGAGAATCAAGCGTGTGTACAGCGGCCGAAACGCAGCAGTGAAAATCCGATAAATCCCATTATCAAAATAAATTTCGAAAACAAAACACAAAGACAGTGAAATAGACAGCAATTCTTAACTAATTCACTCAGGGCATGTGATGCAACCGGGATTGACCACATCTACACCCAGAGCTGGTTGAGACATAAGGCTGGACACTTCAGGCTGATAGCATTGGTGAGTTTCGGTGAGCAAATGCAGACCCTTTGAAGTCATACTGCATGGTACCCATTCCATGGGTCCCAACTCTCCAGGTTCAAGGCATTCCTCCTCCAGGTAAAACATGCATGGGAAACCCAGAGTATCGTCCACCGTGTGATTGGGAAACGATTTAAAATGCATCTCAGTTTTCGTATCCTGGTCCTCGGGTTCACCATTCCAGATGCTTTACTAACACTCTCCCCGCTTGGAGAGTCACTGCCTTTAACCTCCTCTTTGGCACAGCTTGCAATTTCTGTGCAAGATGAACAGGAATAGGGAGAACCAATGAGAGACTAGCTGTAGGTGTCTGCACGGGCAAATGTAACGCTCATTGCCCACCAGGAAGAGGAATTAAACAAAGGCTCAGCGTGTCCTGCTGAAAACAGATTAGGGCCTGAAGCAATCCTGCGGTTGTGTGCCCAGCTCACAAGAAAGCGAGTTGAAGAAAGGAGCTCAGGGGCACTGTAATTCACAAACCTGCAGAGTTATAAATGACAGCTATCCTCCAAAAATATATTGAAGTAAGCCTGCGAAGGGGACTTGAAAGCGGGGCAGAATTTCAGGAAAACGATTGCAGGGGGTAGACTGGAATTGCCCTGAAAGCATAGGAAAAGAGGCAGAACGTCGACAATGATGCACTTGGCCAAAAAGTGCGTATGCGTTTTTTCCTGAATATATTCAGGAAAAAACGCATACGCCCTTTTTGGCCAACCAAGCAAGCCTGTAAAGGAAATCTGCACTACAATGAAGTCTCACTGCCCCCCGGGCAAAAGGGCCATCTGAAAAAACTGTAAAATCCAGAAAGGTAGGACAGGATATGGAGAACAGGGAGCCTTGTTATGCTGATTGGCAGGATGTAAATTGCCAGCAGCCACCCTGGAGAAGTGTACGGTGTTTCCTGAAACACGTAAGAAACAAAGCAACACAGCCTATGGCACTTCCACTTATGGTCCTATAGCTTACGGAAATTAAAATCAAAAACAGACAGCCACCCCAATATTTGGGATGGCTGTGTTCACAAGAAGCTCGTCTACAGTATCAGGTAAATATCCCAGAAAGCAAAAAATGGATAAAGAAGTTGTGGCACGTACGTACAATGCAATATCACACAGCAATGAAATCTGTGTCATCAGGCCCGTAGCGGCATAGTGAGTGGATGCAGGTACGGTGATTCTACGTGAACTACGTCACACAGAAAAAGAAACATCATAAGATATCACTAATACACGGAATGTAAACTTGACTACACATGAACTGAATTACAAAACAGAACAGGGTCTCAAATTTAGAAAACCAACTAGTGCTTGCTTATGGGGAAAGGTGCCTTGGGGTGCTGCATAAAACCAGAGACTGAAATTAGTACAGATAACATTCCATAAGACAAATATGTAATAGACAAGACCTACTCCTTGCTCAACGAAATGGACTCAACACCACATATTCAACGCCTAGGAATATACCTGACTAGGAAGAATCTTAAAACCCATGGATATATATGTCTCCGTAAGAGAATCAAGCGTGTGTACAGAGGCCGATACGCAGCAGTGAAAATCCGATAAATCCCATTATCAAAATAAATTTCGAAAACAAAACACAAAGACAGTGAAATAGAGAGCAATTCTTAAATAATTCACTCAGGGCATGTGATGCAACCGGGATTGACCACATCTACACCCAGAGCTGGTTGAGACATAAGGCTGGACACTTCAGGCTGATAGCATTGGTGAGTGTCGGTGAGCAAATGCAGACGCTTTGAAGTCATACTGCATGGTACCCATTCCATGGGTCCCAACTCTCCAGGTTCAAGGGATTCTTCCTCCAGCTAAAACATGCATGGGAAACCCAGAGTATCGTCCACCGTGTGATTGGGAAACGATTTAAAATGCATCTCAGTTTTCGTATCCTGGTCCTCGGGTTCACCATTCCAGATGCTTTACTAACACTCTCCCCGCTTAGAGAGTCAGTGCCTTTAACCTCCTCTTTGGCACAGCTTGCAATTTCTGTGCAAGATGAACAGGAATAGGGAGAACCAATGAGAGACTAGCTGTAGGTGTCTGCACGGGCAAATGTAACGCTCATTGCCCACCAGGAAGAGGAATTAAACAAAGGCTCAGTGTGCCCTGCTGGAAACAGATTAGGGCCTGAAGCAATCCTGCGGGTTTGTGCCCAGCTCACAAGAAAGCGAGTTGAAGAAAAGAGCTCAGGGGCACTGTAATTCACAAACCTGCAGAGTTATAAATGACAGCTATCTTCCAAAAGTATATTGAAGTAAGCCTGCGTAGGGGACTTGAAAGCGGGGCAGAATTTCAGGAAAACGATTGCAGGGGGTAGACTGGAATTGCCCTGAAAGCATAGGAAAAGAGGCACAACATCGACAATGATGCACTTGGCCAAAAACGGCGTATGCGTTTTTTCCTGAATATATTCAGGAAAAAACGCATACGCCCTTTTTGGCCAATCAAGCAAGCCTGTAAATGAAATGTGCACTACAATGAAGTCTCACTGCCCACCGGGCAAGAGGGCCGTCTGAAAAAAGTGTAAAATCCAGAAAGGTAGGACAGGATATGGAGAACAGGGAGCCTTGTTATGCTGATTGGCAGGATGTAAATTGCCAACAGCCACCCTGGAGAAGTGTATGGTGTTTCCTGAAACACGTAAGAAATAAAGCAACACAGCCTATGGCAATTGCACTTATGGTCCTATTCCTTAGGGAAATTAAAATCAAAAACAGAGAGCCACTCCAAAGTTTGGGACGGCTGTGTTTCCAAGAAGCTCGTCTACAGTACCAGGTAAATATCCCAGAAAGCAAAAAATGGATAAAGAAGTTGTGGCACGTACGTGCAATGCAATATCACTCAGCAATGAAATCTGTGTCATCAGACCCGTAGCGGCATAGTGAGTGGATGCAGGTACGGTGATTCTACGTGAACTACGTCACACAGAAAAAGAAACATCATAAGATATCACTAATACACGGAATGTAAACTTGACTACACATGGACTGAATTACAAAACAGAACAGGGTCTCAAATTTAGAAAACCAACTAGTGCTTGCTTATGGGGAAACGTGCCTTGGGGTGCTGCATAAAACCAGAGACTGAAATTAGCACAGATAACATTCCATAAGCCAAATATGTAATAGACAAGACCTACTCCTTGCTCAACGAAATGGACTCAACACCACATATTCAACGCCTAGGAATATACCTGACTAGGAAGAATCTTAAAACCCATGGATATATATGTCTCCGTAAGAGAATCAAGCATGCGTACAGCGGCCGAAACGCAGTAGTGAAAATCCGATAAATCCCATTATCAAAATAAATTTCGAAAACAAAACACAAAGACAGTGAAATAGAGAGCAATTCTTAACTAATTCACTCAGGGCATGTGATGCAACCGGGATTGACCACATCTACACCCAGAGCTGGTTGAGACATAACGCTGGACACTTCAGGCTGATAGCATTGGTGAGTTTCGGTGAGCAAATGCAGACCCTTTGAAGTCATACTGCATGGTACCTATTCCATGGGTCCCAACTCTTCAGGTTCAAGGGATTCTTCCTCCAGCTAAAACATGCATGGGAACCACACAGTATGGTCCACCGTGTGATTGGGAAACGATTTAAAATGCATCTCAGTTTGCGTATCCTGGTCCTCGGTTTCACCATTCCAGATTCTTTACTAACACTCTCCCCGTTTCGAGAGTCACTGCCTTTAACCTCCTCTTTGGCACAGCTTGCAATTTCTGTGCAAGATGAACAGGAATAGGGAGAACCAATGAGAGACTAGCTGTAGGTGTCTGCACGGGCAAATGTAACGCTCATTGCCGACCAGGAAGAGGAATTAAACAAAGGCTCAGCATGCCCTGCTGAAAACAGATTAGGGCCTGAAGCAATCCTTCGGTTTTGTGCCCAGATCACAAGAAAGCGAGTTGAAGAAAGGAGCTCAGGGGCACTGTAATTCACAAACCTGCAGAGTTATAAATGACAGCTATCCTCCAAAAATATATTGAAGTAAGCCTGCGAAGGGGACTTGAAAGCGGGGCAGAATTTCAGGAAATCGATTGCAGGGGGTACACTGGAATTGCCCTGAAAGCATAGGAAAAGAGGCAGAACGTCGACAATGATGCACTTGGCCAAAAAGGGCGTATGCGTTTTTTCCTGAATATATTCAGGAAAAAACGCATACGCCCTTTTTGGCCAACCAAGCAAGCCTGTAAAGGAAATCTGCACTACAATGAAGTCTCACTGCCCCCCGGGCAAAAGGGCTATCTGAAAAAAGTGTAAAATCCAGAAAGGTAGGACAGGATATGGAGAACAGGGAGCCTTGTTATGCTGATTCGCAGGATGTAAATTGCCAGCAGCCACCCTGGAGAAGTGTATGGTGTTTCCTGAAACACGTAAGAAACAAAGCAACACATCCTATGGCACTTCCACGTATGGTCCTATAGCTTACGGAAATTAAAATCAAAAACAGACAGCCACGCCAATATTTGGGACGGCTGTGTTCACAAGAAGCTCGTCTACAGTATCAGGTAAATATCCCAGAAAGCAAAAATGGATAAAGAAGTTGTGGCACGTACGTACAATGCAATAGCACTCAGCAATGAAATCTGTGTCATCAGGCCCGTAGCGGCATAGTGAGTGGATGCAGGTACGGTGATTGTACGTGAACAACGTCACACAGAAAAAGAAACATCATAAGATATCACTAATACACTTAATGTAAACTTGACTACACATGAACTGAATTACAAAACAGAACAGGGTCTCAAATTTAGAAAACCAACTAGTGCTTGCTTATGGGGAAAGGTGCGTTGGGGTGCTGCATAAAACCAGAGACTGAAATTAGCTCAGATAACTTTCCATAAGCCAAATATGTAATAGACAAGACCTACTCCTTGCTCAACGAAATGGACCCAAAACCACATATTCAACGCCTAGGAATATACCTGACTAGGAAGAATCTTAAAACCCATGGATATATATGTCTCCGTAAGAGAATCAAGCGTGTGTACAGCGGCCGAAACGCAGCAGTGAAAATCCGATAAATCCCATTATCAAAATAAATTTCGAAAACAAAACACAAAGACAGTGAAATAGAGAGCAATTCTTAACTAATTCACTCAGGGCATGTGATGCAACCGGGATTGACCACATCTACACCCAGAGCTGGTTGAGACATAAGGCTGGACACTTCAGGCTGATAGCATTGGTGTGTTTCGGTGAGCAAATGCAGACCCTTTGAAGTCATACTGCATGGTACCCATTCCATGGGTCCCAACTCTCCAGGTTCAAGGGATTCTTCCTCCAGCTAAAACATGCATGGGAAACCCAGAGTATCGTCCACCGTGTGATTGGGAAACGATTTACAATGCATCTCAGTTTTCGTATCCTGGTCCTCGGGTTCACCATTCCAGATGCTTTACTAGCACTCTCCCCGCTTAGAGAGTCAGTGCCTTTAACCTCCTCTTTGGCACAGCTTGCAATTTCTGTGCAAGATGAACAGGTATAGGGAGAACCAATGAGAGACTAGCTGTAGGTGTCTGCACGGGCAAATGTAACGCTCATTGCCCACCAGGAAGAGGAATTAAACAAAGGCTCAGTGTGCCCTGCTGGAAACAGATTAGGGCCTGAAGCAATCCTGCGGTTTTGTGCCCAGCTCACAAGAAAGCGAGTTGAAGAAAGGAGCTCAGGGGCACTGTAATTCACAAACCTGCAGAGTTATAAATGACAGCTATCTTCCAAATGTATATTGAAGTAAGCCTGTGTAGGGGACTTGAAAGCGGGGCAGAATTTCAGGAAAACGATTGCAGGGGTTAGACTGGAATTGCCCTGAAAGCATAGGAAAAGAGGCACAACGTCGACAATGATGCACTTGGCCAAAAAGGGCGTATGCGTTTTTTCCTGAATATATTCAGGAAAAAACGCATACGCCCTTTTTGGCCAACCAAGCAAGCCTGTAATGGAAATCTGCACTACAATGAAGTCTCACTGCCCCCCGGGCAAGAGGGCCATCTGAAAAAAGTGTAAAATCCAGAAAGGTAGGACAGGATATGGAGAACAGGGAGCCTTGTTATGCTGATTGGCAGGATGTAAATTGCCAACAGCCACCCTGGAGAAGTGTATGGTGTTTCCTGAAACACGTAAGAAATAAAGCAACACAGCCTATGGCAATTGCACTTATGGTCCTATTCCTTAGGGAAATTAAAATCAAAAACAGAGAGCCACCCCAAAGTTTGGGACGGCTGTGTTCCCAAGAAGCTCGTCTACAGTACCAGGTAAATATCCCAGAAAGCAAAAAATGGATAAAGAAGTTGTGGCACGTACGTGCAATGCAATATCACTCAGCAATGAAATCTGTGTCATCAGGCCCGTAGCGGCATAGTGAGTGGATGCAGGTACGGTGATTCTACGTGAACTACGTCACACAGAAAAAGAAACATCATAAGATATCACTAATACACGGAATGTAAACTTGACTACACATGAACTGAATTACAAAACAGAACAGGGTCTCAAATTTAGAAAACCACCTAGTGCTTGCTTATGGGGAAAGGTGCCTTGGGGTGCTGCATAAAACCAGAGACTGAAATTAGCACAGATAACATTCCATAAGCCAAATATGTAATAGACAAGACCTACTCCTTGCTCAACGAAATGGACTCAACACCACATATTCAACGCCTAGGAATATACCTGACTAGGAAGAATCTTAAAACCCAAGGATATATATGTCTCCGTAAGAGAATCAAGCATGTGTACAGCGGCCGAAACGCAGCAGTGAAAATCCGATAAATCCCATTATCAAAATAAATTTCGAAAACAAAACACAAAGACAGTGAAATAGAGAGCAATTCTTAACTAATTCACTCAGGGCATGTGATGCAACCGGGATTGACCACATCTACACCCAGAGCTGGTTGAGACATAAGGCTGGACACTTCAGGCTGATAGCATTGTTGAGTTTCGGTGAGCAAATGCAAACCCTTTGAAGTCATACTGCATGGTACCTATTCCATGGGTCCCAACTCTTCAGGTTCAAGGGATTCTTCCTCCAGCTAAAACATGCATGGGAACCCCACAGTATGGTACACCGTGTGATTGGGAAACGATTTAAATTGCATCTCAGTTTTCGTATCCTGGTCCTCGGGTTCACCATTCCAGATGCTTTACTAACACTCTCCCCGCTTGGAGAGTCACTGCCTTTAACCTCCTGTTTGGCACAGCTTGCAATTTCTGTGCAAGATGAACAGGAATAGGGAGAACCAATGAGAGACTAGCTGTAGGTGTCTGCACGGGCAAATGTAACGCTCATTGCCGACCAGGAAGAGGAATTAAACAAAGGCTCAGCGTGCCCTGCTGAAAACAGATTAGGGCCTGAAGCAATCCTGCGGTTTTGTGCCCAGCTCAGAAGAAAGCGAGTTGAAGAAAGGAGCTCAGGGGCACTGTAATTCACAAACCTGCAGAGTTATAAATGACAGCTATCCTCCAAAAATATATTGAAGTAAGCCTGCGAAGGGGACTTGAAAGCGGGGCAGAATTTCAGGAAAACGATTGCAGGGGGTAGACTGGAATTGCCCTGAAAGCATAGGAAAAGAGGCAGAACGTCGACAATGATGCACGTGGCCAAAAAGGGCGTATGCGTTTTTCCTGAATATATTCAGGAAAAAACGCATACGCCCTTTTTGGCCAACCAAGCAAGCCTGTAAAGGAAATCTGCACTACAATGAAGTCTCACTGCCCCCCGGGCAAAAGGGCCATCTGAAAAAAGTGTAAAATCCAGAAAGGTAGGACAGGATATGGAGAACAGGGAGCCTTGTTATGCTGATTGGCAGGATGTAAATTGCCAACAGCCTCCCTGGAGAAGTGTATGGTGTTTCCTGAAACACATAAGAAATAAAGCAACGCAGCCTATGGCAATTGCACTTATGGTCCTATTCCTTAGGGAAATTAAAATCAAAAACAGAGAGCCACCCCAAAGTTTGGGACGGCTGTGTTCCCAAGAAGCTCGTCTACAGTACCAGGTAAATATCCCAGAAAGCAAAAATTGGATAAAGAAGTTGTGGCACGTACGTGCAATGCAGTATCATTCAGCAATGAAATCTGTGTCATCAGGCCCGTAGCGGCATAGTGAGTGGATGAAGGTACGGTGATTCTACGTGAACTACGTCACACAGAAAAAGAAACATCATAAGATATCACTAATACACGGAATGTAAACTTGACTACACATGAACTGAATTACAAAACAGAACAGGGTCTCAAATTTAGAAAACCAACTAGTGCTTGCTTATGGGGAAAGGTGCCTTGGGGGGCTGCATAAAACCAGAGACTGAAATTAGCACAGATAACTTTCCATAAGCCAAATATGTAATAGACAAGACCTACTCCTTGCTCAACGAAATGGACCCAACACCACATATTCAACGCCTAGGAATATACCTGACTAGGAAGAATCTTAAAACCCATGGATATATATGTCTCCGTAAGAGAATCAAGCGTGTGTACAGCGGCCGAAACGCAGCAGTGAAAATCCGATAAATCCCATTATCAAAATAAATTTCGAAAACAAAACACAAAGACAGTGAAATAGAGAGCAATTCTTAAATAATTCACTCAGGGCATGTGATGC
This sequence comes from Phocoena phocoena, assembly GCF_963924675.1. Taxonomy (NCBI): domain Eukaryota; kingdom Metazoa; phylum Chordata; class Mammalia; order Artiodactyla; family Phocoenidae; genus Phocoena; species Phocoena phocoena. Next base: position 56,392 of record NW_027077551.1, read on the forward strand.
AACCGGGAGTGACCACATCTACACCCAGAGCTGGTTGAGACATAAGGCTGGACACTTCAGGCTGATAGCATTGGTGAGTTTCGGTGAGCAAATGCAGACCCTTTGAAGTCATACTGCATGGTACCCATTCCATGGGTCCCAACTCTCCAGGTTCAAGGGATTCTTCCTCCAGCTAAAACATGCATGGGAAACCCAGAGTATCGTCCACCGTGGATTGGGAAACGATTTAAAATGCATCTCAGTTTTCGTTTCCTGGTCCTCGGGTTCACCATTCCAGATGCTTTACTAACACTCTCCCCGCTTAGAGAGTCAGTGCCTTTAACCTCCTCTTTGGCACAGCTTGCAATTTCTGTGCAAGATGAACAGGAATAGGGAGAACCAATGAGAGACTAGCTGTAGGTGTCTGCACGGGCAAATGTAACGCTCATTGCCCACCAGGAAGAGGAATTAAACAAAGGCTCAGTGTGCCCTGCTGGAAACAGATTAGGGCCTGAAGCAATCCTGCAGTTTTGTGCCCAGCTCACAAGAAAGCGAGTTGAAGAAAGGAGCTCAGGGGCACTGTAATTCACAAACCTGCAGAGTTATAAATGACAGCTATCTTCCAAAAGTATATTGAAGTAAGCCTGCGTAGGGGAATTGAAAGCGGGGCAGAATTTCAGGAAAACAATTGCAGGGGGTAGACTGGAATTGCCCTGAAAGCATAGGAAAAGAGGCACAACGTCGACAATGATGCACTTGGCCAAAAAGGGCGTATGCGTTTTTTCCTGAATATATTCAGGAAAAAACGCATACGCCCTTTTTGGCCAACCAAGCAAGCCTGTAATGGAAATCTGCACTACAAAGAAGTCTCACTGCCCCCCGGGCAAGAGGGCCATCTGAAAAAAGTGTAAAATCCAGAAAGGTAGGACAGGATATGGAGAACAGGGAGCCTTGTTATGCTGATTGGCAGGATGTAAATTGCCAACAGCCACCCTGGAGAAGTGTATGGTGTTTCCTGAAACACGTAAGAAATAAAGCAACACAGCCTATGGCAATTGCACTTATAGTCCTATTCCTTAGGGAAATTAAAATCAAAAACAGAGAGCCACCCCAAAGGTTGGGACGGCTGTGTTCCCAAGAAGCTCGTCTACAGTACCAGGTAAATATCCCAGAAAGCAAAAAATGGATAAAGAAGTTGTGGCACGTACGTGCAATGCAATATCACTCAGCAATGAAATCTGTGTCATCAGGCCCGTAGCGGCATAGTGAGTGGATGCAGGTACGGTGATTCTACGTGAACTACGTCACACAGAAAAAGAAACATCATAAGATATCACTAATACACGGAATGTAAACTTGACTACACATGAACTGAATTACAAAACAGAACAGGGTCTCAAATTTAGAAAACCAACTAGTGCTTGCTTATGGGGAAAGGTGCCTTGGGGTGCTGCATAAAACCAGAGACTGAAATTAGCACAGATAACATTCCATAAGCCAAATATGTAATAGACAAGACCTACTCCTTGCTCAACGAAATGGACTCAACACCACATATTCAACGCCTAGGAATATACCTGACTAGGAAGAATCTTAAAACCCATGGATATATATGTCTCCGTAAGAGAATCAAGCGTGTGTACAGCGGCCGAAACGCAGCAGTGAAAATCCGATAAATCCCATTATCAAAATAAATTTCGAAAACAAAACACAAAGACAGTGAAATCGAGAGCAATTCTTAACTAATTCACTCAGGGCATGTGATGCAACCGGGATTGACCACATCTACACCCAGAGCTGGTTGAGACATAAGGCTGGACACTTCAGGCTGATAGCATTGGTGAGTTTCGGTGAGCAAATGCAGACCCTTTGAAGTCATACTGCATGGTACCCATTCCATGGGTCCCAACTCTCCAGGTTCAAGGGATTCTTCCTCCAGCTAAAACATGCATGGGAAACCAAGAGTATCGTCCACCGTGTGATTGGGAAACGATTTAAAATGCATCTCAGTTTTCGTATCCTGGTCCTCGGGTTCACCATTCCAGATGCTTTACTAACACTCTCCCCGGTTGGAGAGTCACTGCCTTTAACCTCCTGTTTGGCACAGCTTGCAATGTCTGTGCAAGATGAACAGGAATAGGGAGAAGCAATGAGAGACTAGCTGTAGGTGTCTGCACGGGCAAATGTAACGCTCATTGCCCACCAGGAAGAGGAATTAAACAAAGGCTCAGTGTGCCCTGCTGGAAACAGATTAGGGCCTGAAGCAATCCTGCGGTTTTGTGCCCAGCTCACAAGAAAGCGAGTTGAAGAAAGGAGCTCAGGGGCACTGTAATTCACAAACCTGCCGAGTTATAAATGACAGCTATCTTCCAAAAGTATATTGAAGTAAGCCTGCGAAGGGGACTTGAAAGCGGGGCAGAATTTCAGGAAAACGACTGCAGGGGGTAGACTGGAATTGCCCTGAAAGCATAGGAAAAGAGGCACAACGTCGACAATGATGCACTTGGCCAAAAAGGGCGTATGCGTTTTTTCCTGAATATATTAAGGAAAAAACGCATACGCACTTTTTGGCCAACCAAGCAAGCCTGTAAAGGAAATGTGCACTACAATGAAGTCTCACTGCCCCCCGGGCAAGAGGGCCATCTGAAAAAAGTGTAAAACCCAGAAAGGTAGGACAGGATATGGAGAACAGGGAGCCTTGTTATGCTGATTGGCAGGATGTAAATTGCCAACAGCCACCCTATAGAAGTGTATGGTGTTTCCTGAAACACGTAAGAAATAAAGCAACACAGCCTATGGCAATTGCACTTATGGTCCTATTCCTTAGGGAAATTAAAATCCAAAACAGAGAGCCACCCCAAAGTTTGGGACGGCTGTGTTCCCAAGAAGCTCGTCTACAGTACCAGGTAAATATCCCAGAAAGCAAAAAATGGATAAAGAAGTTGTGGCACGTACGTGCAATGCAATATCACTCAGCAATGAAATCTGTGTCATCAGGCCCGTAGCGGCATAGTGAGTGGATGCAGGTACGGTGATTCTACGTGAACTACGTCACACAGAAAAAGAAACATCATAAGATATCACTAATACACGGAATGTAAACTTGACTACACATGAACTGAATTACAAAACAGAACAGGGTCTCAAATTTAGAAAACCAACTAGTGCTTGCTTATGGGGAAAGGTGCCTTGGGGTGCTGCATAAAACCAGAGACTGAAATTAGCACAGATAACATTCCATAAGCCAAATATGTAATAGACAAGACCTACTCCTTGCTCAACGAAATGGACTCAACACCACATATTCAACGCCTAGGAATATACCTGACTAGGAAGAATCTTAAAACCCATGGATATATATGTCTCCGTAAGAGAATCAAGTGTGTGTACAGCGGCCGAAACGCAGCAGTGAAAATCCGATAAATCACATTATCAAACTAAATTTCGAAAACAAAACACAAAGACAGTGAAATCGAGAGCAATTCTTAACTAATTCACTCAGGGCATGTGATGCAACCGGGATTGACCACATCTACACCCAGAGCTGGTTGAGACATAAGGCTGGACACTTCAGGCTGATAGCATTGGTGAGTTTCGGTGAGCAAATGCAGACCCTTTGAAGTCATACTGCATGGTACCCATTCCATGGGTCCCAACTCTCCAGGTTCAAGGCATTCTTCCTCCAGCTAAAACATGCATGGGATACCCAGAGTATCGTCCACCGTGTGATTGGGAAACGATTTAAAATGCATCTCAGTTTTCGTATCCTGGTCATCGGGTTCACCATTCCAGATGCTTTATTAACACTCTCCCCGCTTGGAGAGTCACTGCCATTAACCTCCTCTTTGGCACAGCTTGCAATTTCTGTGCAAGATGAACAGGAATAGGGAGAACCAATGAGAGACTAGCTGTAGGTGTCTGCACGGGCAAATGTAACGCTCATTGCCCACCAGGAAGAGGAATTAAACAAAGGCTCAGTGTGCCCTGCTGGAAACAGATTAGGGCCTGAAGCAATCCTGCGGTTTTGTGCCCAGCTCACAAGAAAGCGAGTTGAAGAAAGGAGCTCAGGGGCACTGTAATTCACAAACCTGCAGAGTTATAAATGAGAGCTATCTTCCAAAAGTATATTGAAGTAAGCCTGCGAAGGGGACTTGAAAGCGGGGCAGAATTTCAGGAAAACGACTGCAGGGGGTAGATTGGAATTGCCCTGAAAGCATAGGAAAAGAGGCACAACGTCGACAATGATGCACTTGGCCAAAAAGGGCGTATGCGTTTTTTCCTGAATATATTAAGGAAAAAACGCATACGCCCGTTTTGGCCAACCAAGCAAGCCTGTAAAGGAAATGTGCACTACAATGAAGTCTCACTGCCCCCCGGGCAAGAGGGCCATCTGAAAAAAGTGTAAAACCCAGAAAGGTAGGACAGGATATGGAGAACAGGGAGCCTTGTTATGCTGATTGGCAGGATGTAAATTGCCAGCAGCCACCCTGGAGAAGTGTATGGTGTTTCCTGAAACACTTAAGAAACAAAGCAACACAGCCTATGGCACTTCCACGTATGGTCCTATAGCTTACGGAAATTAAAATCAAAAGCAGACAGCCACCCCAATATTTGGGACGGCTGTGTTCCCAAAAAGCTCGTCTACAGTACCAGGTAAATATCCCAGAAAGCAAAAAATGGATAAAGAAGTTGTGTCACGTACGTGCAATGAAATATCACTCAGCAATGAAATTTGTGTCATCAGGCCCGTAGCGGCATAGTGAGTGGATGCAGGTACGGTGATTCTACGTGAACTACGTCACACAGAAAAAGAAACATCATAAGATATCACTAATACACGGAATGTAAACTTGACTACACATGAACTGAATTACAAAACAGAACAGGGTCACAAATTTAGAAAACCAACTAGTGCTTGCTTATAGGGAAAAGTGCCTTGGGTTGCTGCATAAGCAGAGACTGAAATTAGCACAGATAACATTCCATAAGCCAAATATGTAATAGACAAGACCTACTCCTTGCTCAACGAAATGGACTCAACACCACATATTCAACGCCTAGGAATATACCTGACTAGGAAGAATCTTAAAACCCATGTATTTATATGTCTCTGTAAGAGAATCAAGCGTGTGTACAGCGGCATAAACGCAGCAGTGAAAATCCGATAAATCCCATTATCAAAATAAATTTCAAAAACAAAACACAAAGACAGTGAAATAGAGAGGAATTCTTAAATAATTCACTCAGGGCATGTGATGCAACCGGGATTGACCACATCTACACCCAGAGCTGGTTGAGACATAAGGCTGGACTCTTCAGGCTGATAGCATTGGTGAGTTTCGGTGAGCAAATGCAGACCCTTTGAAGTCATACTGCATGGTACCTATTCCATGGGTCCCAACTCTTCAGGTTCAAGGGATTCTTCCTCCAGCTAAAACATGCATGGGAAACCCACAGTATGGTCCACCGTGTGATTGGGAAACGATTTAAAATGCACCTCAGTTTTCGTATCCTGGTCCTCGGGTTCTCCACTCCAGATGCTTTACTAACACTCTCCCTGCTTGGAGAGTCAGTGCCTTTAACCTCCTGTTTGGCACAGCTTGCAATTTCTGTGCAAGATGAACAGGAATAGGGAGAACCAATGAGAGACTAGCTATAGGTGTCTGCACGGGCAAATGTAACGCTCATTTCCCACCAGGAAGAGGAATTAAACAAAGGCTCAGTGTGCCCTGCTGGAAACAGATTAGGGCCTGAAGCAATCCTGCGGTTTTGTGCCCAGCTCACAAGAAAGCGAGTTGAAGAAAGGAGCTCAGGGGCACTGTAATTCACAAACCTGCAGAGTTATAAATGACAGCTATCCTCCAAAAATATATTGAAGTAAGCCTGCGAAGGGGACTTGAAAGCGGGGCAGAATTTCAGGAAAACGATTGCAGGGGGTAGACTGGAATTGCCCTGAAAGCATAGGAAAAGAGGCAGAACATCGACAATGATGCACTTGGCCACAAAGGGCGTATGCGTTTTTTCCTGAATATATTCAGGAAAAAACGCATACGCCCTTTTTTGCCAACCAAGCAAGCCTGTAAAGGAAATGTGCACTACAATGAAGTCTCACTGCCCCCCGGGCAAAAGGGCCATCTGAAAAAAGTGTAAAATCCAGAAAGGTAGGACAGGATATGGAGAACAGGGAGCCTTGTTATGCTGATTGGCAGGATGTAAATTCCCAGCAGTCACCCTGGAGAAATATATGGTGTTTCCTGAAACACGTAAGAAACAAAGCAACACAGCCTATGGCACTTCCACTTATGGTCCTATAGCTTACGGAAATTAAAATCAAATACAGACAGCCACCCCAATATTTGGGACGGCTGTGTTCACAAGAAGCTCGTCTACAGTATCAGGTAAATATCCCAGAAAGCAAACAATGGATAAAGAAGTTGTGGCACGTACGTACAATGCAATATCACTCAGCAATGAAATCTGTGTCATCAGGCCCGTAGCGGCATAGTGAGTTGATGCAGGTACGGTGATTCTACGTGAACTACGTCACACAGAAAAAGAAACATCATAAGATATCACTAATACACGGAATGTAAACTTGACTACACATGAACTGAATTACAAAACAGAACAGGGTCTCAAATTTAGAAAACCAACTAGTGCTTGCTTATGGGGAAAGGTGCCTTGGGGTGCTGCATAAAACCAGAGACTGAAATTAGCACAGATAACATTCCATAAGCCAAATATGTAATAGACAAGACCTACTCCTTGCTCAACGAAATGGACCCAACACCACATATTCAACGCCTAGGAATATACCTGACTAGGAAGAATCTTAAAACCCATGGATATATATATGTCTCCGTAAGAGAATCAAGCGTGTGTACAGCGGCCGAAACGCAGCAGTGAAAATCCGATAAATCCCATTATCAAAATAAATTTCGAAAACAAAACACAAAGACAGTGAAATAGAGAGCAATTCTTAAATAATTCACTCAGGGCATGTGATGCAACCGGGATTGACCACATCTACACCCAGAGCTGGTTGAGACATAAGGCTGGACACTTCAGGCTGATAGCATTGGTGAGTTTCGGTGAGCAAATGCAGACCCTTTGAAGTCATACTGCATGGTACCCATTCCATGGGTCCCAAATCTCCAGGTTCAAGGGATTCTTCCTCCAGCTAAAACATGCATGGGTAACCCAGAGTATCGTCCACTGTGTGATTGGGAAACGATTTAAAATGCATCTCAGTTTTCGTTTCCTGGTCCTCGGGTTCACCATTCCAGATGCTTTACTAACACTGTCCCCGCTTAGAGAGTCAGTGCCTTTAACCTACTCTTTGGCACAGCTTGCAATTTCTGTGCAAGATGAACAGGAATAGGGAGAACCAATGAGAGACTAGCTATAGGTGTCTGCACGGGCAAATGTAACGCTCATTGCCCACCAGGAAGAGGAATTAAACAAAGGCTCAATGTGCCCTGCTGGAAACAGATTAGGGCCTGAAGCAATCCTGCGGTTTTGTGCCCAGCTCACAAGAAAGCGAGTTGAAGAAAGGAGCTCAGGGTCACTGTAATTCACAAACCTGCAGAGTTATAAATGACAGCTATCTTCCAAAAGTATATTGAAGTAAGCCTGCGTAGGGGACTTGAAAGCGGGGCAGAATTTCAGGAAAATGATTGCAGGGGGTAGACTGGAATTGCCCTGAAAGCATAGGAAAAGAGGCACAACGTCGACAATGATGCACTTGGCCAAAAAGGGCGTATGCGTTTTTTCCTGAATATATTCAGGAAAAAACGCATACGCCCTTTTTGGCCAACCAAGCAAGCCTGTAATGGAAATCTGCACTACAATGAAGTCTCACTGCCCCCCGGGCAAGAGGGCCATCTGAAAAAAGTGTAAAATCCAGAAAGGTAGGACAGGATATGGAGAACAGGGAGCCTTGTTATGCTGATTGGCAGGATGTAAATTGCCAACAGCCACCCTGGAGAAGTGTATGGTGTTTTCTGAAACACATAAGAAATAAAGCAACACAGCCTAAGGCAATTGCACTTATGGTCCTATTCCTTAGGGAAATTAAAATCAAAAACACAGAGCCACCCCAAAGTTTGGGACGGCTGTGTTCCCAAGAAGCTCGTCTACAGTACCAGGTAAATATCCCAGAAAGCAAAAAATGGATAAAGAAGTTGTGGCACGTATGTGCAATGCAATATCACTCAGCAATGAAATCTCTGTCATCAGGCCCGTAGCGGCATAGTGAGTGGATGCAGGTACGGTGATTCTACGTGAACTACGTCACACAGAAAAAGAAACATCATAAGATATCACTAATACACGGAATGTAAACTTGACTACACATGAACTGAATTACAAAACAGAACAGGGTCTCAAATTTAGAAAACCAACTAGTGCTTGCTTATGGGGAAAGGTGCCTTGGGGTGCTGCATAAAACCAGAGACTGAAATTAGCACAGATAACATTCCATAAGCCAAATATGTAATAGACAAGACCTACTCCTTGCTCAACGAAATGGACTCAACACCACATATTCAACGCCTAGGAATATACCTGACTAGGAAGAATCTTAAAACCCATGGTTATATATGTCTCCGTAAGAGAATCAAGCATGTGTACAGCGGCCGAAACGCAGCAGTGAAAATCCGATAAATCCCATTATCAAAATAAATTTCGAAAACAAAACACAAAGACAGTGAAATAGAGAGCAATTCTTAACTAATTCACTCAGGGCATGTGATGCAACCGGGATTGACCACATCTACACCCAGAGCTGGTTGAGACATAAGGCTGGACACTTCAGGCTGATAGCATTGGTGAGTTTCGGTGAGCAAATGCAGACCCTTTGAAGTCATACTGCATGGTACCTATTCCATGGGTCCCAACTCTTCAGGTTCAAGCGATTCTTCCTCCAGCTAAAACATGCATGGGAACCCCACAGTACGGTCCACCGTGTGATTGGGAAACGATTTAAAATGCATCTCAGTTTTCGTATCCTGGTCCTCGGGTTCACCATTCCAGATGCTTTACTAAAACTCTCCCTGCTTGGAGAGTCACTGCCTTTAACCTCCTCTTTGGCACAGCTTGCAATTTCTGTGCAAGATGAACAGGAATAGGGAGAACCAATGAGAGACTAGCTGTAGGTGTCTGCACGGGCAAATGTAACGCTCATTGCCGAACAAGAAGAGGAATTAAACAAAGGCTCAGCGTGCTCTGCTGAAAACATATTAGGGCCTGAAGCAATCCTGCGGTTTTGTGCCCAGCTCACAAGAAAGCGAGTTGAAGAAAGGAGCTCAGGGGCACTGTAATTCACAAACCTGCAGAGTTATAAATGACAGCTATCCTCCAAAAATATATTGAAGTAAGCCTGCGAAGGGGACTTGAAAGCGGGGCAGAATTTCAGGAAAACGATTGCAGGGGGTAGACTGGAATTGCCCTGAAAGCATAGGAAAAGAGGCAGAACGTCGACAATGATGCACTTGGCCAAAAAGGGCGTATGCGTTTTTTCCTGAATATATTCAGGAAAAAACGCATACGCCCTTTTTGGCCAACCAAGCAAGCCTGTAAAGGAAATCTGCACTACAATGAAGTCTCACTGCCCCCCGGGCAAAAGGGCCATCTGAAAAAAGTGTAAAATCCAGAAAGGTAGGACAGGATATGGAGAACAGGGAGCCTTGTTATGCTGATTGGCAGGATGTAAATTGCCAGCAGCCACCCTGTAGAAGTGTATGGTGTTTCCTGAAACACGTAAGAAACAAAGCAACACAGCCTATGGCACTTCCACTTATGGTCCTATAGCTTACGGAAATTAAAATCAAAAACAGACAGCCACCCCAATATTTGGGACGGCTGTGTTCACAAGAAGCTCGTCTACAGTATCAGGTAAATATCCCAGAAAGCAAACAATGGATAAAGAAGATGTGGCACGTACGTACAATGCAATATCACTCAGCAATGAAATCTGTGTCATCAGGCCCGTAGCGGCATAGTGAGTGGATGCAGGTACGGTGATTCTACGTGAACTACGTCACACAGAAAAAGAAACATCATAAGATATCACTAATACACGGAATGTAAACTTGACTACACATGAACTGAATTACAAAACAGAACAGGGTCTCAAATTTAGAAAACAAACTAGTGCCTGCTTATGGGGAAAGGTGCCTTGGGGTGCTGCATAAAACCAGAGACTGAAATTAGCACAGATAACATTCCATAAGCCAAATATGTAATAGACAAGACCTACTCCTTGCTCAACGAAATGGACTCAACACCACATATTCAACGCCTAGGAATATACCTGACTAGGAAGAATCTTAAAACCCATGGATATATATATGTCTCCGTAAGAGAATCAAGCGTGTGTACAGCGGCCGAAATGCAGCAGTGAAAATCCGATAAATCCCATTATCAAAATAAATTTCGAAAACAAAACACAAAGACAGTGAAATAGAGAGCAATTCTTAAATAATTCACTCAGGGCATGTGATGCAACCGGGATTTACCACATCTACACCCAGAGCTGGTTGAGACATAAGGCTGGACACTTCAGGCTGATAGCATTGGTGAGTTTCGGTGAGCAAATGCAGACCCTTTGAAGTCATACTGCATGGTACCCATTCCATGGGTCCCAACTCTCCAGGTTCAAGGCATTCTTCCTCCAGCTAAAACATGCATGGGAAACCCAGAGTATCGTCCACCGTGTGATTGGGAAACGATTTAAAATGCATCTCAGTTTTCGTATCCTGGTCCTCAGGTTCACCATTCCAAATGCTTTACAAACACTCTCCCCGCTTGGAGAGTCAGTGCCTTTAACCTCCTCTTTGGCACAGCTTGCAATTTCTGTGCAAGATGAACAGGAATAGGGAGAACCAAAGAGAGACTAGCTGTAGGTGTCTGCACGGGCAAATATAACGCTCATTGCCCACCAGGAAGAGGAATTAAACAAAGGCTCAGTGTGCCCTGCTGGAAACAGATTAGGGCCTGAAGCAATCCTGCGGTTTTGTGCCCAGCTCACAAGAAAGCGAGTTGAAGAAAAGAGCTCAGGGGCACTGTAATTCACAAACCTGCAGAGTTATAAATGACAGCTATCTTCCAAAAGTATATTGAAGTAAGCCTGCTTAGGGGACTTGAAAGCGGGGCAGAATTTCAGGAAAACAATTGCAGGGGGTAGACTGGAATTGCCCTGAAAGCATAGGAAAAGAGGCACAAGGTCGACAATGATGCACTTGGCCAAAAAGGGCGTATGCGTTTTTTCCTGAATATATTCAGGAAAAAACGCATACGCCCTTTTTGGCCAACCAAGCAAGCCTGTAATGGAAATCTGCACTACAATGAAGTCTCACTGCCCCCCGGGCAAGAGGGCCATCTGAAAAAAGTGTAAAATCCAGAAAGGTAGGACAGGATATGGAGAACAGGGAGCCTTGTTATGCTGATTGGCAGGATGTAAATTGCCAACAGCCACCCTGGAGAAGTGTATGGTGTTTCCTGAAACACGTAAGAAATAAAGCAACACAGCCTATGACAATTGCACTTATGGTCCTATTCCTTAGGGAAATTAAAATCAAAAACAGAGAGCCACCCCAAAGTTTGGGACGGCTGTGTTCACAAGAAGCTCGTCTACAGTATCAGGTAAATATCCCAGAAAGCAAAAAACGGATAAAGAATTTGTGGCACGTACGTACAATGCAATATCACTCAGCAATGAAATCTGTGTCATCAGGCCCGTAGCGGCATAGTGAGTGGATGCAGGTACGGTGATTGTACGTGAACAACGTCACACAGAAAAAGAAACATCATAAGATATCACTAATACACGGAATGTAAACTTGACTACACATGAACTGAATTACAAAACAGAACAGGGTCTCAAATTTAGAAAACCAACTAGTGCTTGCTTATGGGGAAAGGTGCCTTGGGGTGCTGCATAAAACCAGTAACTGAAATTAGTACAGATAACTTTCAAAAGCCAAATATGTAATAGACAAGACCTACTCCTTGCTCAACGAAATGGACCAAAAACCACATATTCAACGCCTAGGAATATACCTGACTAGGAAGAATCTTAAAACCCATGGATATATATGTCTCCGTAAGAGAATCAAGCGTGTGTACAGCGGCCGATACGCATCAGTGAAAATCCGATAAATCCCATTATCAAAATAAATTTCGAAAACAAAACACAAAGACAGTGAAATCGAGAGCAATTCTTAACTAATTCACTCAGGGCATGTGATGCAACCGGGATTGACCACATCTACACCCAGAGCTGGTTGAGACATAAGGCTGGACACTTCAGGCTGATAGCATTGGTGAGTTTCGGTGAGCAAATGCAGACCCTTTGAAGTCATACTGCATGGTACCCATTCCATGGGTCCCAACTCTCCAGGTTCAAGGGATTCTTCCTCCAGCTAAAACATGCATGGGAAACCCAGAGTATCGTCCACCGTGTGATTGGGAAACGATTTAAAATGCATCTCAGTTTTCGTATCCTGGTCCTCGGGTTCACCATTCCAGATGCTTTACTAACACTCTCCCCGCTTGGAGAGTCAGTGCCTTTAACCTCCTCTTTGGCACAGCTTGCAATTTCTGTGCAAGATGAACAGGAATAGGGAGAACCAATGAGAGACCAGCTGCAGGTGTCTGCACGGGCAAATGTAACGCTCATTGCCCACCAGGAAGAGGAATTAAATGAAGGATCAGTGTGCCCTGATGGAAACAGATTAGGGCCTGAAGCAATCCTGCGGTTTTGTGCCCAGCTCACAAGAAAGCGAGTGGAAGAACGGAGCTCAGAGGCACTGTAATTCACAAACCTGCAGAGTTATAAATGACAGCTATCTTCCAAAAGTATATTGAAGTAAGTCTGCGAAGGGGACTTGAAAGCGGGGCAGAATTTCAGGAAAACGATTGCAGGGGGTAGACTGGAATTGCCCTGAAAGCATAGGAAAAGAGGCACAACATCGACAATGATGCACTTGGCCAAAAAGGGCGTATGCGTTTTTTCCTGAATATATTCAGGAAAAAACGCATACGCCCTTTTTGGCCAAACAAGCAAGCCTGTAAAGGAAATCTGCACTACAATGAAGTCTCACTGCCCCCCGGGCAAGAGGGCCATCTGAAAAAAGTGTAAAATCCAGAAAGGTAGGACAGGATATGGAGAACAGGGAGCCTTGTTATGCTGATTGGCAGGATGTAAATTGCCAACAACCACCCTGGAGAAGTGTATGGTGTTTCCTGAAACACGTAAGAAATAAAGCAACACAGCCTATGGCAATTGCACTTATGGTCCTATTCCTTAGGGAAATTAAAATCAAAAACAGAGAGCGACCCCAAAGTTTGGGATGGCTGTGTTCCCAAGAAGCTCGTCTACAGTACCAGGTAAATATCCCAGAAAGCAAAATATGGATAAAGAAGTTGTGGCACGTACGTGCAATGCAATATCACTCAGCAATGAAATCTGTGTCATCAGGCCCGTAGCGGCATATTGAGTGGATGCAGGTACGGTGATTCTACGTGAACTACGTCACACAGAAAAAGAAACATCATAAGATATCACTAATACACGGAATGTAAACTTGACTACACATGAACTGAATTACAAAACAGAACAGGGTCTCAAATTTAGAAAACCAACTAGTGCTTGCTTATGGGGAAAGGTGCCTTGGGGTGCTGCATAAAACCAGAGACTGAAATTAGCACAGATAACATTCCATAAGCCAAATATGTAATAGACAAGACCTACTCCTTGCTCAACGAAATGGACTCAACACCACATATTCAACGCCTAGGAATATACCTCACTAGGAAGAATCTTAAAACCCATGGATATATATGTCTCCGTAAGAGAATCAAGCATGTGTACAGCGGCCGAAACGCAGCAGTGAAAATCCGATAAATCCCATTATCAAAATAAATTTCGAAAACAAAACACAAAGACAGTGAAATAGAGAGCAATTCTTAACTAATTCACTCAGGGCATGTGATGCAACCGGGATTGACCACATCTACACCCAGAGCTGGTTGAGACATAAGGCTGGACACTTCAGGCTGATAGCATTGGTGAGTTTCGGTGAGCAAATGCAGACCCTTTGAAGTCATACTGCATGGTACCTATTCCATGGGTCCCAACTCTTCAGGTTCAAGGGATTCTTCCTCCAGCTAAAACATGCATGGGAACCCCACAGTATGGTCCACCGTGTGATTGGGAAACGATTTAAAATGCATCTCAGTTTTCGTATCCTGGTCCTCGTGTTCACCATTCCAGATGCTTTACTAACACTCTCCCCGCTTGGAGAGTCACTGCCTTTAACCTCCTGTTTGGCATAGCTTGCAAATTCTGTGCAAGATGAACAGGAATAGAGAGAACCAATGAGAGACTAGCTGTAGGTGTCTGCACGGGCAAATATAACGCTCATTGCGCACCAGGAACAGGAATTAAACAAAGGCTCAGTGTGCCCTGCTGAAAACAGATTAGGGCCTGAAGCAATCCTGCGGTTTTGTGCCCAGCTCACATGAAAGCGAGTTGAAGAAAGGAGCTCAGGGGCACTGTAATTCACAAACCTGCAGAGTTATAAATGACAGCTATCCTCCAAAAATATATTGAAGTAAGCCTGCGAAGGGGACTTGAAAGCGGGGCAGAATTTCAGGAAAACGATTGCAGGGGGTAGACAGGAATTGCCCTGAAAGCATAGGAAAAGAGGCAGAACGTCGACAATGATGCACTTGGCCAAAAAGTGCGTATGCGTTTTTTCCTGAATATATTCAGGAAAAAACGCATACGCCCTTTTTGGCCAACCAAGCAAGCCTGTAAAGGAAATCTGCACTACAATGAAGTCTCACTGCCCCCCGGGCAAAAGGGCCATCTGAAAAAAGTGTAAAATCCAGAAAGGTAGGACAGGATATGGAGAACAGGGAGCCTTGTTATGCTGATTGGCAGGATGTAAATTGCCGGCAGCCACCCTGGAGAAGTGTATGGTGTTTCCTGAAACACGTAAGAAACAAAGCAACACAGCCTATGGCACTTCCACTTATGGTCCTATAGCTTACGGAAATTAAATTCAAAAACAGACAACCACCCCAATATTTGGGACGGCTGTGTTCACAAGAAGCTCGTCTACAGTATCAGGTAAATATCCCAGAAAGCAAACAATGGATAAAGAAGTTGTGGCATGTACGTACAATGCAATATCACTCAGCAATGAAATCTGTGTCATCAGGCCCGTAGCGGCATAGTGAGTGGATGCAGGTACGGTGATTCTACGTGAACTACGTCACACAGAAAAAGAAACATCATAAGATATCACTAATACACGGAATGTAAACTTGACTACACATGAACTGAATTACAAAACAGAACAGGGTCTCAAATTTAGAAAACCAACTAGTGCTTGCTTATGGGGAAAGGTGCCTTGGGGTGCTGCATAAAACCAGAGACTGAAATTAGTACAGATAACTTTCATAAGCCAAATATGTAATAGACAAGACCTACTCCTTGCTCAACGAAATGGACCAAAAACCACATATTCAACGCCTAGGAATATACCTGACTAGGAAGAATCTTAAAACCCATGGATATATATGTCTCCGTAAGAGAATCAAGCGTGTGTACAGCGGCCGATACGCATCAGTGAAAATCCGATAAATCCCATTATCAAAATAAATTTCGAAAACAAAACACAAAGACAGTGAAATAGAGAGCAATTCTTAAATAATTCACTCAGGGCATGTGATGCAACCGGGATTGACCACATCTACACCCAGAGCTGGTTGAGACATAAGGCTGGACACTTCAGGCTGATAGCATTGGTGAGTTTCGGTGAGCAAATGCAGACCCTTTGAAGTCATACTGCATGGTACCCATTCCATGGGTCCCAACTCTCCAGGTTCAAGGGATTCTTCCCCCAGCTAAAACATGCATGGGAAACACAGAGTATCGTCCACCGTGTGATTGGGAAATGATTTAAAATGCATCTCAGTTTTCGTTTCCTGGTCCTCGGGTTCACCATTCCAGATGCTTTACTAACACTCTCCCCGCTTAGAGAATCAGTGCCTTTAACCTCCTCTTTGGCACAGCTTGCAATTTCTGAGCAAGATGAACAGGAATAGGGAGAACCAATGAGAGACTAGCTGTAGGTGTCTGCACGGGCAAATGTAACGCTCATTTCCCACCAGGAAGAGGAATTAAACAAAGGCTCAGTGTGCCCTCCTGGAAACAGATAAGGGCCTGAAGCAATCCTGCGGTTTTGTGCCCAGCTCACAAGAAAGCGAGTTGAAGAAAGGAGCTCAGGGGCACTGTAATTCACAAACCTGCAGAGTTATAAATGACAGCTATCTTCCAAAAGTATATTGAAGTAAGCCTGCGTAGGGGACTTGAAAGTGGGGCAGAATTTCAGGAAAACAATTGCAGGGGGTAGACTGGAATTGCCCTGAAAGCATAGGAAAAGAGGCACAATGTCGACAATGATGCACTTGGCCAAAAAGGGCGTATGCGTTTTTTCCTGAATATATTCAGGAAAAAACGCATACGCCCTTTTTGGCCAACCAATCAAGCCTGTAATGGAAATCTGCACTACAATGAAGTCTCACTGCCCCCCGGGCAAGAGGGCCATCTGAAAAAAGTGTAAAATCCAGAAAGGTAGGACAGGATATGGAGAACAGGGAGCCTTGTTATGCTGATTGGCAGGATGTAAATTGCCATCAGCCACCCTGGAGAAGTGTATGGTGTTTCCTGAAACACGTAAGAAATAAAGCAACACAGCCTATGGCAATTGCACTTATGGTCCTATTCCTTAGGGAAATTAAAATCAAAAACAGAGAGCCACCCCAAAGTTTGGGACGGCTGTGTTCCCAAGAAGCTCGTCTACAGTACCAGGTAAATATCCCAGAAAGCAAAAAATGGATAAAGAAGTTGTGGCACGTACCTGCAATGCAATATCACTCAGCAATGAAATCTGTGTCATCAGGCCCGTAGCGGCATAGTGAGTGGATGCAGGTACGGTGATTCTACGTGAACTACGTCACACAGAAAAGGAAACATCATAAGATATCACTAATACACAGAATGTAAACTTGACTACACATGAACTGAATTACAAAACAGAACAGGGTCTCAAATTTAGAAAACCAACTAGTCCTTGCTTATGGGGAAAGGTGCCTTGGGGTGCTGCATAAAACCAGAGACTGAAATTAGCACAGATAACATTCCATAAGCCAAATATGTAATAGACAAGACCTACTCCTTGCTCAACGAAATGGACTCAACACCACATATTCAACGCCTAGGAATATACCTGACTAGGAAGAATCTTAAAACCCATGGATATATATGTCTCCGTAAGAGAATCAAGCGTGTGTACAGCGGCCGAAACGCAGCAGTGAAAATCCGATAAATCGCATTATCAAAATAAATTTCGAAAACAAAACACAAAGACAGTGAAATCGAGAGCAATTCTTAACTAATTCACTCAGGGCATGTGATGCAACCGGGATTGACCACATCTACACCCAGAGCTGGTTGAGACATAAGGCTGGACACTTCAGGCTGTTAGCATTGATGAGTTTCGGTGAGCAAATGCAGACCCTTTGAAGTCATACTGCATGGTACCCATTCCATGGGTCCCAACTCTCCAGTTTCAAGGCATTCTTCCTCCAGCTAAAACATGCATGGGAAACCCAGAGTATCGTCCACCGTGTGATTGGGAAACGATTTAAAATGCATCTCAGTTTTCGTATCCTGGTCCTCGGGTTCACCATTCCAGATGCTTTACTAACACTCTCCCCGCTTGGAGAGTCACTTCCTTTAACCTCCTCTTTGGCACAGCTTGCAATTTCTGTGCAAGATGAACAGGAATAGGGAGAACCAATGAGAGACTAGCTGTAGGTGTCTGCACGGTCAAATGTAACGCTCATTGCCCACCAGGAAGAGGAATTAAATGAAGGCTCAGTGTGCCCTGATGGAAACAGATTAGGGCCTGAAGCAATCCTGCGGTTTTGTGCCCAGCTCACAAGAAAGCGAGTTGAAGAACGGAGCTCAGAGGCACTGTAATTCACAAACCTGCAGAGTTATAAATGACAGCTATCTTCCAAAAGTATATTGAAGTAAGTCTGCGAAGGGGACTTGAAAGCGGGGCAGAATTTCAGGAAAACGATTGCAGGGGGTAGACTGGAATTGCCCTGAAAGCATAGGAAAAGAGGCACAACATCGACAATGATGCACTTGGCCAAAAAGGGCGTATGCGTTTTTTCCTGAATATATTCAGGAAAAAACGCATACGCCCTTTTTGGCCAAACAAGCAAGCCTGTAAAGGAAATCTGCACTACAATGAAGTCTCACTGCCCCCCGGGCAAGAGGGCCATCTGAAAAAAGTGTAAAATCCAGAAAGGTAGGACAGGATATGGAGAACAGGGAGCCTTGTTATGCTGATTGGCAGGATGTAAATTGCCAACAACCACCCTGGAGAAGTGTATGGTGTTTCCTGAAACACGTAAGAAATAAAGCAACACAGCCTATGGCAATTGCACTTATGGTCCTATTCCTTAGGGAAATTAAAATCAAAAACAGAGAGCGACCCCAAAGTTTGGGATGGCTGTGTTCCCAAGAAGCTCGTCTACAGTACCAGGTAAATATCCCAGAAAGCAAAATATGGATAAAGAAGCTGTGGCACGTACGTGCAATGCAATATCACTCAGCAATGAAATCTGTGTCATCAGGCCCGTAGCGGCATAGTGAGTGGATGCAGGTACGGTGATTCTACGTGAACTACGTCACACAGAAAAAGAAACATCATAAGATATCACTAATACATGGAATGTAAACTTGACTACACATGAACTGAATTACAAAACAGAACAGGGTCTCAAATTTAGAAAACCAACTAGTGCTTGCTTATGGGGAAAGGTGCCTTGGGGTGCTGCATAAAACCAGAGACTGAAATTAGCACAGATAACATTCCATAAGCCAAATATGTAATAGACAAGACCTACTCCTTGCTCAACGAAATGGACTCAACACCACATATTCAACGCCTATGAATATACCTGACTAGGAAGAATCTTAAAACACATGGATATATATATGTCTCCGTAAGAGAATCAAGCGTGTGTACAGCGGCCGAAATGCAGCAGTGAAAATCCGATAAATCCCATTATCAAAATAAATTTCGAAAACAAAACACAAAGACAGTGAAATAGAGAGCAATTCTTAAATAATTCACTCAGGGCATGTGATGCAACCAGGATTGACCACATCTACACCCAGAGCTGGTTGAGACATAAGGCTGGACACTTCAGGCTGATAGCATTGGTGAGTTTCGGTGAGCAAATGCAGACCCTTTGAAGTCATACTGCATGGTACCCATTCCATGGGTCCCAACTCTCCAGGTTCAAGGTATTCTTCCTCCAGCTAAAACATGCATGGGAAACACAGAGTATCGTCCACCGTGTGATTGGGAAACGATTTAAAATGCATCTCAGTTTTCGTATCCTGGTCCTCAGGTTCACCATTCCAAATGCTTTACTAACACTCTCCCCGCTTGGAAAGTCAGTGCCTTTAACCTCCTGTTTGGCACAGCTTGCAATTTCTGTGCAAGATGAACAGGAATAGGGAGCAGCAATGAGAGACTGGCTGTAGGTGTCTGCACGGGCAAATTTAACGCTCATTGCCGACCAGGAAGAAGAATTAAACAAAGGCTCAGTGTGCCCTGCTGGAAACAGATTAGGGCCTGAAGCAATCCTGCGGTTTTGTGCCCAGCTCACAAGAAACCGAGTTGAAGAAAGGAGCTCAGGGGCACTGTAATTCACAAACCTGCAGAGTTATAAATGACAGCTATCTTCCAAAAGTATATTGAAGTAAGCCTGCGAAGGGGACTTGAAAGCGGGGCAGAATTTCAGGAAAACGACTGCAGGGGGTAGATTGGAATTGCCCTGAAAGCATAGGAAAAGAGGCACAACGTCGACAATGATGCACTTGGCCAAAAAGTGCGTATGCGTTTTTTCCTGAATATATTAAGGAAAAAACGCATACGCCCTTTTTGGCCAACCAAGCAAGCCTGTAAAGGAAATGTGCACTACAATGAAGTCTCACTGCCCCCCGGGCAAGAGGGCCATCTGAAAAAAGTGTAAAACCCAGAAAGGTAGGACAGGATATGGAGAACAGGGAGCATTGTTATGCTGATTGGCAGGATGTAAATTGCCAACAGCCACCCTGGAGAAGTGTATGGTGTTTCCTGAAACACGTAAGAAATAAAGCAACACAGCCTATGGCAATTGCACTTATGGTCCTATTCCTTAGGGAAATTAAAATCAAAAACAGAGAGCCACCCCAAAGTTTGGGACGGCTGTGTTCCCAAGAAGCTCGTCTACAATACCAGGTAAATATCCCAGAAAGCAAAAAATGGATAAAGAAGTTGTGGCACGTACGTGCAATGCAATATCACTCAGCAATGAAATCTGTGTCATCAGGCCCGTAGCGGCATAGTGAGTGGATGCAGGTACGGTGATTCTACGTGAACTACGTCACACAGAAAAAGAAACATCATAAGATATCACTAATACACGGAATGTAAACTTGACTACACATGAACTGAATTACAAAACAGAACAGGGTCTCAAATTTAGAAAACCAACTAGTGCTTGCTTATGGGGAAAGGTGCCTTGGGGTGCTGCATAAAACCAGAGACTGAAATTAGCACAGATAACATTCCATAAGCCAAATATGTAATAGACAAGACCTACTCCTTGCTCAACGAAATGGACTCAACACCACATATTCAACGCCTAGGAATATACCTGACTAGGAAGAATCTTAAAACCCATGGATATATATGTCTCCGTAAGAGAATCAAGCGTGTGTACAGCGGCCGAAATGCAGCAGTGAAAATCCGATAAATCCCATTATCAAAATAAATTTCGAAAACAAAACACAAAGACAGTGAAATCGAGAGCAATTCTTAACTAATTCACTCAGGGCATGTGATGCAACCGGGATTGACCACATCTACACCCAGAGCTGGTTGAGACATAAGGCTGGACACTTCAGGCTGTTAGCATTGGTGAGTTTCGGTGAGCAAATGCAGACCCTTTGAAGTCATACTGCATGGTACCCATTCCATGGGTCCCAACTCTCCAGGTTCAAGGGATTCTTCCTCCAGCTAAAACATGCATGGGAAACCCAGAGTATCGTCCACTGTGTGATTGGGAAACGATTTAAAATGCATCTCAGTTTTCGTATCCTGGTCCTCGGGTTCACCATTCCAGATGCTTTACTAACACTCTCCCCGGTTGGAGAGTCACTGCCTTTAACCTCCTCTTTGGCACAGCTTGCAATTTCTGTGCAAGATGAACAGGAATAGGGAGAACCAATGAGAGACTAGCTGTAGGTGTCTGCACGGGCAAATGTAACGCTCATTGCCCACCAGGAAGAGGAATTAAACAAAGGCTCAGCGTGCCCTGCTGAAAACAGATTATGGCCTGAAGCAATCCTGCGGTTTTGTGCCCAGTTCACAAGAAAGCGAGTTGAAGAAAGGAGCTCAGGGGCACTGTAATTCACAAACCTGCAGAGTTATAAATGACAGCTATCCTCCAAAAATATATTGAAGTAAGCCTGCGAAGGGGACTTGAATGCGGGGCAGAATTTCAGGAAAACGATTGCAGGGGGTAGACTGGAATTGCCCTGAAAGCATAGGAAAAGAGGCAGAACGTCGACAATGATGCACTTGGCCAAAAAGGGCGTATGCGTTTTTTCCTGAATATATTCAGGAAAAAACGCATACGCCCTTTTTGGCCAACCAAGCAAGCCTGTAAAGGAAATCTGCACTACAATGAAGTCTCACTGCCCCCCGGGCAAAAGGGCCATCTGAAAAAAGTGTAAAATCCAGAAAGGTAGGACAGGATATGGAGAACAGGGAGCCTTGTTATGCTGATTGGCAGGATGTAAATTGCCGGCAGCCACCCTGGAGAAGTGTATGGTGTTTCCTGAAACACGTAAGAAACAAAGCAACACAGCCTATGGCACTTCCACTTATGGTCCTATAGCTTACGGAAATTAAATTCAAAAACAGACAACCACCCCAATATTTGGGACGGCTGTGTTCACAAGAAGCTCGTCTACAGTATCAGGTAAATATCCCAGAAAGCAAACAATGCATAAAGAAGTTGTGGCATGTACGTACAATGCAATATCACTCAGCAATGAAATCTGTGTCATCAGGCCCGTAGCGGCATAGTAAGTGGATGCAGGTACGGTGATTCCACGTGAACTACGTCACACAGAAAAAGAAACATCATAAGATATCACTAATACACGGAATGTAAACTTGACTACACATGAACTGAATTACAAAACAGAACAGGGTCTCAAATTTAGAAAACCAACTAGTGCTTGCTTATGGGGAAAGGTGCCTTGGGGTGCTGCATAAAACCAGAGACTGAAATTAGTACAGATAACTTTCATAAGCCAAATATGTAATAGACAAGACCTACTCCTTGCTCAACGAAATGGACCAAAAACCACATATTCAACGCCTAGGAATATACCTGACTAGGAAGAATCTTAAAACCCATGGATATATATGTCTCCGTAAGAGAAACAAGCGTGTGTACAGCGGCCGATACGCATCAGTGAAAATCCGATAAATCCCATTATCAAAATAAATTTCGAAAACAAAACACAAAGACAGTGAAATAGAGAGCAATTCTTAAATAATTCACTCAGGGCATGTGATGCAACCGGGATTGACCACATCTACACCCAGAGCTGGTTGAGACATAAGGCTGGACACTTCAGGCTGATAGCATTGGTGAGTTTCGGTGAGCAAATGCAGACCCTTTGAAGTCATACTGCATGGTACCCATTCCATGGGTCCCAACTCTCCAGGTTCAAGGGATTCTTCCCCCAGCTAAAACATGCATGGGAAACCCAGAGTATCGTCCACCGTGTGATTGGGAAATGATTTAAAATGCATCTCAATTTTCGTTTCCTGGTCCTCGGGTTCACCATTCCAGATGCTTTACTAACACTCTCCCCGCTTAGAGAATCAGTGCCTTTAACCTCCTCTTTGGCACAGCTTGCAATTTCTGTGCAAGATGAACAGGAATAGGGAGAACCAATGAGAGACTAGCTGTAGGTGTCTGCACGGGCAAATGTAACGCTCATTGCCCACCAGGAAGAGGAATTAAACAAAGGCTCAGTGTGCCCTCCTGGAAACAGATAAGGGCCTGAAGCAATCCTGCGGTTTTGTGCCCAGCTCACAAGAAAGCGAGTTGAAGAAAGGAGCTCAGGGGCACTGTAATTCACAAACCTGCAGAGTTATAAATGACAGCTATCTTCCAAAAGTATATTGAAGTAAGCCTGCGTAGGGGACTTGAAAGTGGGGCAGAATTTCAGGAAAACAATTGCAGGGGGTAGACTGGAATTGCCCTGAAAGCATAGGAAAAGAGGCACAATGTCGACAATGATGCACTTGGCCAAAAAGGGCGTATGCGTTTTTTCCTGAATATATTCAGGAAAAAACGCATACGCCCTTTTTGGCCAACCAATCAAGCCTGTAATGGAAATCTGCACTACAATGAAGTCTCACTGCCCCCCGGGCAAGAGGGCCATCTGAAAAAAGTGTAAAATCCAGAAAGGTAGGACAGGATATGGAGAACAGGGAGCCTTGTTATGCTGATTGGCAGGATGTAAATTGCCATCAGCCACCCTGGAGAAGTGTATGGTGTTCCCTGAAACACGTAAGAAATAAAGCAACACAGCCTATGGCAATTGCACTTATGGTCCTATTCCTTAGGGAAATTAAAATCAAAAACAGAGAGCCACCCCAAAGTTTGGGATGGCTGTGTTCCCAAGAAGCTCGTCTACAGTACCAGGTAAATATCCCAGAAAGCAAAAAATGGATAAAGAAGTTGTGGCACGTACCTGCAATGCAATATCACTCAGCAATGAAATCTGTGTCATCAGGCCCGTAGCGGCATAGTGAGTGGATGCAGGTACGGTGATTCTACGTGAACTACGTCACACAGAAAAAGAAACATCATAAGATATCACTAATACACAGAATGTAAACTTGACTACACATGAACTGAATTACAAAACAGAACAGGGTCTCAAATTTAGAAAACCAACTAGTGCTTGCTTATGGGGAAAGGTGCCTTGGGGTGCTGCATAAAACCAGAGACTGAAATTAGCACAGATAACATTCCATAAGCCAAATATGTAATAGACAAGACCTACTCCTTGCTCAACGAAATGGACTCAACACCACATATTCAACGCCTAGGAATATACCTGACTAGGAAGAATCTTAAAACCCATGGATATATATGTCTCCGTAAGAGAATCAAGCGTGTGTACAGCGGCCGAAACGCAGCAGTGAAAATCCGATAAATCGCATTATCAAAATAAATTTCGAAAACAAAACACAAAGACAGTGAAATCGAGAGCAATTCTTAACTAATTCACTCAGGGCATGTGATGCAACCGGGATTGACCACATCTACACCCAGAGCTGGTTGAGACATAAGGCTGGACACTTCAGGCTGTTAGCATTGATGAGTTTCGGTGAGCAAATGCAGACCCTTTGAAGTCATACTGCATGGTACCCATTCCATGGGTCCCAACTCTCCAGGTTCAAGGCATTCTTCCTCCAGCTAAAACATGCATGGGAAACCCAGAGTATCGTCCACCGTGTGATTGGGAAACGATTTAAAATGCATCTCAGTTTTCGTATCCTGGTCCTCGGGTTCACCATTCCAGATGCTTTACTAACACTCTCCCCGCTTGGAGAGTCACTGCCTTTAACCTCCTCTTTGGCACAGCTTGCAATTTCTGTGCAAGATGAACAGGAATAGGGAGAACCAATGAGAGACTAGCTGTAGGTGTCTGCACGGTCAAATGTAACGCTCATTGCCCACCAGGAAGAGGAATTAAATGAAGGCTCAGTGTGCCCTGATGGAAACAGATTAGGGCCTGAAGCAATCCTGCGGTTTTGTGCCCAGCTCACAAGAAAGCGAGTTGAAGAACGGAGCTCAGAGGCACTGTAATTCACAAACCTGCAGAGTTATAAATGACAGCTATCTTCCAAAAGTATATTGAAGTAAGTCTGCGAAGGGGACTTGAAAGCGGGGCAGAATTTCAGGAAAACGATTGCAGGGGGTAGACTGGAATTGCCCTGAAAGCATAGGAAAAGAGGCACAACATCGACAATGATGCACTTGGCCAAAAAGGGCGTATGCGTTTTTTCCTGAATATATTCAGGAAAAAACGCATACGCCCTTTTTGGCCAAACAAGCAAGCCTGTAAAGGAAATCTGCACTACAATGAAGTCTCACTGCCCCCCGGGCAAGAGGGCCATCTGAAAAAAGTGTAAAATCCAGAAAGGTAGGACAGGATATGGAGAACAGGGAGCCTTGTTATGCTGATTGGCAGGATGTAAATTGCCAACAACCACCCTGGAGAAGTGTATGGTGTTTCCTGAAACACGTAAGAAATAAAGCAACACAGCCTATGGCAATTGCACTTATGGTCCTATTCCTTAGGGAAATTAAAATCAAAAACAGAGAGCGACCCCAAAGTTTGGGATGGCTGTGTTCCCAAGAAGCTCGTCTACAGTACCAGGTAAATATCCCAGAAAGCAAAATATGGATAAAGAAGCTGTGGCACGTACGTGCAATGCAATATCACTCAGCAATGAAATCTGTGTCATCAGGCCCGTAGCGGCATAGTGAGTGGATGCAGGTACGGTGATTCTACGTGAACTACGTCACACAGAAAAAGAAACATCATAAGATATCACTAATACACGGAATGTAAACTTGACTACACATGAACTGAATTACAAAACAGAACAGGGTCTCAAATTTAGAAAACCAACTAGTGCTTGCTTATGGGGAAAGGTGCCTTGGGGTGCTGCATAAAACCAGAGACTGAAATTAGCACAGATAACATTCCATAAGCCAAATATGTAATAGACAAGACCTACTCCTTGCTCAACGAAATGGACTCAACACCACATATTCAACGCCTATGAATATACCTGACTAGGAAGAATCTTAAAACACATGGATATATATATGTCTCCGTAAGAGAATCAAGCGTGTGTACAGCGGCCGAAATGCAGCAGTGAAAATCCGATAAATCCCATTATCAAAATAAATTTCGAAAACAAAACACAAAGACAGTGAAATAGAGAGCAATTCTTAAATAATTCACTCAGGGCATGTGATGCAACCAGGATTGACCACATCTACACCCAGAGCTGGTTGAGACATAAGGCTGGACACTTCAGGCTGATAGCATTGGTGAGTTTCGGTGAGCAAATGCAGACCCTTTGAAGTCATACTGCATGGTACCCATTCCATGGGTCCCAACTCTCCAGGTTCAAGGCATTCTTCCTCCAGCTAAAACATGCATGGGAAACACAGAGTATCGTCCACCGTGTGATTGGGAAACGATTTAAAATGCATCTCAGTTTTCGTATCCTGGTCCTCAGGTTCACCATTCCAAATGCTTTACTAACACTCTCCCCGCTTGGAAAGTCAGTGCCTTTAACCTCCTGTTTGGCACAGCTTGCAATTTCTGTGCAAGATGAACAGGAATAGGGAGGAGCAATGAGAGACTAGCTGTAGGT